>NW_010178231.1:0-850 GCF_000695765.1 Mesitornis unicolor | reverse complement strand
CCTGATCCTTGAGGGGACCTCAATGGGACCCCCAGGACCCCCCCAGGATTCAAACTTTGGGGACCCCCAGGATGGGACCCCCAGGGTCCTGCTCCTTGGGGCAACCTCAATGGGACCCCCAAGTCACCCCAACCTGGGACCCCCAGGACCCCCCCCAGGTTCCTGCTCCTTGGGGGGACCTCGATGGGACCCCCAGGGTCCAGACTTTGGGGACCCCCAGGGTGGGACCCCCCAGGCCACCCCAACCTGGGACCCCCAGGACCCTCCCATGGGTCTTGATCCTTGGGGTAACCTCAATGGGACCCCCAAAGCCACCCCAATCTGGGACCCCCAGGACCCCCCCAGGTTCCTGCTCCTTGGGGGGACCTCGATGGGACCCCCAGGATGGGACCCCTGGGGCTGCTGGAGCTGTGGGGCACGGGGGTCCTGTCCCTGATGTCCCCACTCTTATTGGGGGGCACTGATGTCCCCAGTCCTTGTACCATGGGGGTCCCAGCCCTGTCTCCCCCCACACCCCATGGTTCAGTCCTGACCCCCATAACAGAGGGGTCCCAGCAAAGGGGTCCCTGACCCCCATAACAAAGGGGTCTCAAAAAAGGGGTCTCTGACCCCAAATAGCAAAGGGGTCCCAGCAGATGAGTCCCTGACCCCCATAACAAAGGGGTCTCAGCAGAAGGATCCCAGCAAAGGGGTCCCTGACCCCCATAACAAAGGGGTCCTGCTGCTGTCCACCCCCAAACCCAGGGGTCCCTGACCCCCATAACAAAGGGGTCTCAAAAAAGGGGTCTCTGACCCCAAATAGCAAAGGGGTCCCAGCAGATGAGTCCCTGACCCCCATAACAAAGGGGTC
>NW_010178230.1:0-11822 GCF_000695765.1 Mesitornis unicolor | reverse complement strand
GCCCCGCCGTTCCTCCCAGCCGCCCGGGGATCCCCCCCCTGCAGGCACACGTCAGCCCCGCTGGCCGCCCCGGCCCCCTCCTTCACGGCTCCCAGCGGGCCCTGGTGCCCGCCCCGGCTGCCAGGCCCGGCTTCCCTGCAGTCACTAGGCCCAGCCTTTTCCAGGCCAATGGGGTGTTCCCTTCTCTTTCCATCACAACTTATTAACACCCCCGAAAAGGTTTCCCTCTCCATTTCCCATCCTTCCCGCAGCTCCATCCTCTTTACCTCCCCTCCCAGCCCGCTCCTCTGTTTCGTCTTGTCGCAAACTCTGAGGAGCAGGGAGTGTCTGTGGCTCCATCTGCACGGTATGCGGCGAGGAAAATACGACATCGAAGAAACTGACAAACACAGAAACTGACAAAGAAACTGACAAACAAACACAGAAACTGACAAAGAAACTGACAAAGTCAAACAGTGAGGTGCCAGCTGCGTTGTGTACCCCCCAGACCTTGCATAGCTCCGTATTGAATCCCCATCCCTGCATTTCCACAGCATTTCCTTAGGAATTTTACTCACAGGTGAAGGTCAACAAAAATGTGAAATGAGAAATAGGCCTGATCGCTCCCTGCACACACCTCGGTCTTCCAGAAGCAGCCAAGTGCCTGTTCCTGATCCCCTTAGTGCAAAAAACTCTCTCCCAGTACAAAAAGGGACTGTACATTACCATACCTACTAAACACAGAATATTTAGACATTCAAACTTCTACACACATGGATTTTCCTCTCTTCAGCCAGAGCTCTCAACAGAAACATGCCTGTAACTCCCTGTCATTTATGCCACATACCACACAGCTTTTAGCCTCTCAGCTCCATGTGCATTTCAACGGCAGAGCCTGTTTCTGACAATGCAGGAACAGCATGAAGCAAAGTGTAAGCTGAGTTCTAGGTACATTACCTAATCTCAAAATCTTGTTGCCGACACAAGGGGATAAATAAGATTTCAGCCAGGCACTTTTGCTCTCAAACACCTAGAAATAACATCTATATACTGAAAGTTCAGGAACCTTCCATGCTACTGCATCTCATGTTGCCAGGAATTACAGCTCATGAGCACCTCGGAAGTGGAATGGAAAGCAGGATGGCTCTGCTGCCAGAGACGGTGGACATTACTACCTGGGCTCCCAGCACAGAGGAACTCATGGAACCATCTGTCTTCCCTACCAAACGCCAACAGACCAAAATAATCTTATTAGCTAATCCCAGTCATTTAGGATACCATCCTTCTTCCCTCTAATTAACCTTACCTTGATTATACCTCTTCAAAGCCAGGACACTGGACTTGGAAAGACTCTGGAACAGGCTTCTGGAAAGTCAGGACCAAATACCTCATTAAGCATATAGGACCATACCTTGCTTGAAGCTATGTTCAGGACCCTGCTGCTCTACAATGTATATCTTTTTCCTCCTTGGAGTGAAGTGAGCATGAATCAGGAAGCCGGGAAACTCTCCAATAGTCTGAAAAATTTGCTGTTTTGAAGAAGTTCAGCACAAAGAGGGGAAGCGTGGGATGAAATAATTTTCTACATGATATCTGACATCGATATGCAGGACATTCACACTTCCTCTTTTGGTTTCCTTTTGAGAAAGATATAGGCTTGGGAGGAAAAAAAAGAAGAGGGGTGGAGTGTGAGACACAACTGCCTCTCATTCTGCAGCTGTATGCACTATATTGGTCAGCAAATATCTCTATCCATCTGTATTTATTATATGTCTCAATTGCATCATCTTTGCAATAAATCCTGCCCTGCTTCTAACTTAGGGAACATCAAGTACTGTGCCTTGAGAGAAAAAGGCTCCTGGGAAACCTTCTGTTCCATGGCAGACCCAGCATTTGCATATTAGGCCTTGACGATTTTTTTATTACTTTAATTATATTTTATTGTGCATGACAGCATAATGACAATAACAATTAGCTGGAGGAAATCCTAAAAAAAGAAATATAGGATTGAGAAGGAAACTTATCCCTTGCTGCAGCAAATTGACAAAAAATTCAGTGGAGTGACAGTGATTAACATTTGCCGAAAATTTGCTCAGTATTGTCGAAAGAACCATCACACAAATTACACCAGTGACAAAAAAGAAGCATAAAACCCTTATGCCACATGGTTTAGTAGATTAACTCTTTCTCATAATGGGCTGCATTCACATTTCAATGTTTAATACAACACTGAAAAAGCACTAATAAAACAATTCAAAAGTAGACTCTGAAACCGTAACTGGTTCTCTTTTCTGCAAAGGATTTTTTTTGGAGGGGGGAGCTGATTGTGTACTTATGTTACCATAGATGCCTATTTAGGATACTTCTGCTGTCTGGACAGTTTTGCATTGTGAAATCCAGGGCAGGGGTAGAGGGGGAAATCAATAAGCAATTACACTGTGCAGTACCAATTAAAATAGATTGGTTTTTTTAGTAGCTATGAAGTCCTCACTTAGCCTGAATTTACAGAGAGTACCGTCATACAGACATAGATGCTAGAAGTGGAAACTGCATATTAACCTTATCAGTTTCTGTCTCCAGGGCAAATCACCAATGTCCCCAACAGTCCAGAGCAGAGCCAACTGGCTCAACTAAGGAGGACCCTGAAGCAAAGACGGTTGAGACCTATGAAGGCTAAGTTCATACTTTGCCTTAAAGGATGGCACAGAAAGGACAAGACCCTCGGAGGTGCCTCGAAGGGCACTCCTGCGAAGGCAGGTTTATGGAGAAAGGTGCCGCCGAGGTTCTTTTGCAAAGGTCCTGGTTTCCAGCCTTGCACCCGAAGCTCACTGAGGAGCTGTTGCCATCTGCTGGCAAACCCTTGCGTGGCAGCTCTGCTGCCAAACCGGCAGGGTAACAGCGGGGACCTGCCCGCCCCCTCCGTGCCTTTTTGCAACAGGCATGACAAAGCGGTGGCAGATTGTGGGGCTTTGGGGTGCTCTGGTCGCTGCACTCGGACCACCTAAGGGTTCAGATGTGGCGGTCTGGCCGGGGTTTGCACCACCGTGGGCTCAGCGAAAGCAAAGGTAGGAAATCAGCAAAAGCTGATGCATAATTTTTACTCCCCCCGTGCCAGATTTATCACACTGCCTTGCCTCTGATAGCTGGTATACTTCAAATTTTAAGTAGGAACAAACAGTGAATATAATCATTTTTCTTTCAGGGAAATTTCCCTTCCCAACATTTCAGATAGGATAATCAACCATTAGGGTAGCTTACCTGTGAGTGCCATGGATCTTCTGCAGACCTCGAGTAAATAGATAGCTCTGTAAAACTGTGTGCTGTAAGTCAGACATGATGGGCCATGAGCTGAGTTTCCCTGATCTTCATCATAAAAATTAAGTGGACAAAGAGTCTTCTGACTGGCTCTGCTCTTAAGCTTAGCACAACTTCAACCTTCCTGCCTTACTGATTATTGGTAGTGCCCAGCAATTCCATCCAGTCAAACTCACCTAAGCACTAACAGCTGCTGCTTAATTCAGCATCCTTTGATCCTGGGGAACTGCTCTGGCATGAGATTCTTCTGAGCCAGCTGAGAATGTGTGCGGGATTTCTTTATTTGCTGAGATTCTGCCTTTGAGAGAGTTGAAGATAGTAATGATGCCCTGAATCAAATCCAGACACATCTATCTCCTTGCCCTCCACTGAATTTTCCAGCCAGGCTGATGTTAACCAGCTTCACTGTGACATGGATGCAGCCTGCTTCAGAAACTGGTATGACCAATGCAATGGCTGCTAACAGCTATCCTGATGGAATTATAGTCTGAAAAAAACCCTATGAATTTGTGCCGTGGTCCACATTGCTATGCAATTTCAAAACCTCTACTATCTCATACCTTAAAACAGGCACATTAATTGCTTCCTAGAGGCAGGCAGCTTATTCTGCATCCATTTCCCTGGAAATGCACACAGGGCCAGTCTATACTTTTAAGTCATTTGGACACAAATGCAATGCTTTGCTGGCTTTGTTGAGACACAGATAGCCTAATCTATCAGAGCTTCTACTGGGACAGCTTATTACAGTTCCTAAACCTGGATAATCCACATCACAGTAAGCATTTTTATAGCACTAAGCTTTCTTCCCATATCAGCATAATTAAAGCAGCAACCTTTGTAAGGACAGATGAAGCTGCTGTCCATTCTGTTGTGAGTTTCCTTCTTGCTCTCTGCTAGAATCAATGTCCTCTGACTGGAGGAGGGATTAAAAAAGAAAAAAAAAGGATATGTTATTAGGATAAAATCTAAAGAGATAGAGAATAACATTATTTCTCATGACATTTGAGGATTACCAGTTACACTGAAGAGATTGTACCCTGACACAATATACAATTCAAACAGCAATATAATACAAACATTGCTGAAAACCCGTACTTTGTAACACTTGAAACTGACACTTTTGCCTTTGTATATGAAATTAACCGGCAGTAAACCATGCTTACTTTGCAAGAGCTTTTCTATACACCCAGACCTGTTCACTTCCTTCTTAATGTCATTTTCTAAAGATCCTTATGTTCCCAACTCCCCCTGGAACTTGAGGGAAACAGGACAACGCTAGCAAAAGCTAATAGCTTCTCTTACACAGATTTACTAGAGCATATATTGAAGCTGACTTGGAAAGAGAAAAGTGCTGGTATATCGGTATAACCAAAAGAGCTGCTCCTTGCCCAGGAATTCCTTATGCAATGCAAGGCTAATGCTGATTGATTCTCCCTCAGTCTCTGAAATTTTATCATTGGAAATGGCAGTAGACATATTATTTTACTTCCAGCCAAGCTATACAAAGCCTGCAAGTATCAGGAACATACCCACAATTTCCAGCTTAAAGCTTTCATCTTATTTTTGTCCAAGAAACAGACTTGCTGACAGCAGTGGTATTAGTCTGATAGCAGACTCCAAAGACTTAAAATGCTATGCTTTTACATCAGTGCTTGCACTACTGTTGCAAGGGAATAAAGCCTTGAATATAATAAAATTGCAGTTCCTTCAAATACAAATAAAGAGTTCAGCTAGAAAAAGAGGGCAGAAGACTGAATGAGGAGGTTAATTTTATAAGGTTCTACTGCAGGGCCAGCAGTTGCAGCAAAAGGCAGGCAGCAGGGAAGGGATGGCTTTAGAAGAAATAATGAGAAGATTAAAAATTAAATAAATTGGGGAGGGGGACAGCTTTCCCTCATTACTGTCAAAGCACATTTGCCCATCGACTCAAGGCTCGATTCTGTCTGGCACATTGTTCTTGAAGACGTGAAACTTGGAAGATGCACACAGCTCTAAAGCAAAGCTTCAGGATGCCTCTGTACTTTCTTTTTTTGCTTCCGGACTACCTCAGCCGTTAAACAAACTCCCAGAATAAATCACTGCAGTCTCCGAGACCACTCCATCATGCAGCCAGGCTGCTTGTAAACAGGCCAGCATCTCTAGAGGGCTCAACACTACACAGCTGCTGCCCAGCGCTGGAGGATTTTGAGGTAGATTTAAGGGTTACATCCAAACAACTAAATTGGCTTAACTATTTATAGAAAACAGACTTTTGGCATGCTGGACCTCTGGCAAAATGCTGTGAGCAGAGGCAAGGCAGATAGCTATTCTTTACCAACACAACACGACATTCATGTCTCTCCTGAGTGTGGCTTGGCTACACAGAGTTTCAGAGCTGCTGGCACAGGCAATGCAGGGCAGAGCCTTTCTTCCGTTCTGGGTCTGAACAGTGCTTGGTTCACCAAAATTCTTGTTGGTGCCTGGGTCTCTTCCTGCAGTCACTGAAAGCATCACTGAAAGAAATATTTTCCTCTCCTCTTCTTTTAGGAGCATCCTTTGAAGCTTTAAAAAAAGAGAGCACAACTTTCTAAATCACTTGACAAAACCATTCTGTGAGTTGGTGGCTCTCCCAGTGCTAAGCTATTGCATCCAGAGTGAAAGAAGCTCTCTGCAAACAGGCCTGAGCCCTGCACAACACCCCCCTGGCAGCTCACACCTCCCACAGATGATGCGGCACAGTCAGGCCTGCCCAGGGGTGTGAACAGAACGCGATATACACAGCTCCCAGCAGCTGCACAGCCCTGCAGTTTCTCTCTAGGTCAGAATGAAAGCAGCCCCCAGAATGTAAGCAATAACACCACAGCAGGCACGTGGAGAGACAGACCAGCACCACTCAGACCCCAGATTAAATCTGCACCTTTGCTCAGTGCCGACTTTGGCTCATCTCTACAGCTGCAAATAACCCCACACAAGGCAACATTAAATAATGCTAAAACAGACTCTCTTCCTATCAGACTTTCCAATGAAGCAATTCCTAGGCGACAGTGTTTAGTTTATAAATGAGGAGAGTTTGTGGAGTGGAAACACAGGAGGATCTTCTCCTTTAGCATATAGGGCATGGAAAACAAAGGAAACATTTTGCTCCGTGCGTTACCTGAGGATAGGTGCATGAAAGGCCTGGGAACAAACGCTATGGAAGAAGTGCACCCTGTTCAGCCAGTCAGCAACATGAAAGCACCTATTAGCAAACACCAAACTACTAAGTTTGCAAGGTGAATGTTGCAAAGAAGAGTGTTTTCTCTGCCTGTTAAAATGTCTAAGAATCAATAATAGCAAAAGCTGCACAAGTTGTTGGCTCAGTCCTCAAAAATCACCCACCAACCGTCAATTTGTTCACTGGTAATGCCAACTCATCCAGCAATACAACATACAAGTTAAGAACTGCATCCAAAGAGAGAAAACAAATTCCTCATATAATTAAATAGTCTTTATTTTATAAAACATAATACAAAGCATCTACACCATTCACTGGTGGAACATTAGTTGCTATTACACAGTAATTCAAACACAAGTTATTATTTCACACTAGTTCTGCAGTTTCCTTTTACAGTTTGCTATAGCCACTATGGACCAGCCTGAGGACAGGTCCCACCATGTGCTCCACAGCTTGAAAGTTATACTGCTCCTTCCTGGGCCTGTGATTCTATGCTGGAGCCCACTAGACAGTCTACGAGGCCTTGCTCTGAGACGTCATCGCTAGCTCTACCTCATAAAGCCATTCCTAATTGCTCTTTTGTTTTCTGGTGCCCTTGTTTAACTTCTAAAGCCTCAACGTCGATAGGGAAAACCCACCAGACATCCTTCCTTCAACCTAGGAGTTCACCTGAACAAGAAGCTGCACAGCTGATCCTTACGCTAGCTTGCTCCTTATGCTAGCTTGCTCCTTTTGATTCCTACCCCTAAGCATCACTGCAAAACACCTTGGATTCTTGCTTTTGTGAGGCAAGCCAGATGCTGGGAAGTGCCATGCTGAGGTGACAAAGTACTGATGATGAGTCATAGTGAGAAGTGCTTCATTCAAAGCAACAGCATTTTGCCTTTATACAGCACAGCTTGACGCAGACCACCAAGCATTAGCCAAAGGTGGCTTAGTGTTAACAAATGAAAACACCCCACGAGGTAGGTAATACTGTACCCACTTAATAAAGTGGGTAAGCTGAGGCAAAAAGGCTCCTTGACACGCTCCACAGCAGCAGCTGGGAAGGAACCAGCAAGCCCCAACTAGCCCTTCTTGTCTCCCTTCAAGGCTCAGTGCTCACTGCGCTGTGCTAAATGAGTCAAGTTTCCTTTTAAGGACCAGCTCACCCATCAGTTGGCTCTGCTGATCTGAAGTGCTTTGGGCTCCTCAGGTCTTTGGCTGCAACAGGCAAGGCTCACAGCAGAACTGGCACCTGAGCTGCGCTGGAGCAGAGAAAAAGTCAGAGAAGCATTTCACGTGGGAGGCTGTGTCTTTGGGTGTATTCACAGAGCACCTAGTCCTGCAAGGTGCCAGTGCTGATGAGAGCTTCTGGACACTACTGAAAAATAAGTTATCAGTACCTTATTAAATAAGTTATTAAAAGGAATTAGAAAGGGTAGGAAAAAAATTACCTACCTAAAATACTGTTCTCTCTACAGTCACACTCTAGCTCAACCACCAAAATAATTTCTCCCCAAGGAAACACAGGGATAATGAACGAAGTGCAGGTAACAGCCATCATTTTGCATTTATATAGCACCTCTCAAGTAAAGATCTGAAAGTGCGTAAGACAGATGGATCAGCTCCATCAACCCCAATTCATAGATGGGGAAATTAGGCACAGAGTTAGAGCTACGTGACTTGCCCAAGGTCACGTAACGAGTTGGTGGAAGAGCCGGGAATCCCAACTCTAATGAAACACTAAAACATGCTTCTTCCTAACAGTACAAAGAATCACTCTAGCTGTCTAGACTGCACAGGACACTGAACATGAAGATCTAGTGTTATTTTCTCCTCTCTTCCAAGAATTTACCAGTGCTGAAGGAGTTAGCTACTACCATTACTATTTACACCTGCACTGGTGAACTAGTTATGTTTAGTCTGTAAAATTAGCCCTTCTTTCACTCACATAATTTAGTGTATGCTTATGTACACACTGAGCCAGCCTCTGCCAGGCCAAACACTGCAGACCCAATGAATCCATGGCATAACTCCATGGATTTCAGTGGAGTTATGCCAGGGATAAATTTGGCTCCAGATTTGCTAACGTGTGTTGGCTCCTTTCCCGACAGTGGCATTTCAGGCACGATTCCCTTCTTGCCAGATTGTGAACTCGAGGAAGTCTTTACTCAGCATCCAGTCAGTGGTTTTTCAGATGTCCATTAGTTTTCAAGTACAGCTCATCACTCCTCCGACTCCTCCAAGCGTGGTACTTCTTCATGCTTTTCCTCCTAGCAAAGCGACAGATGCTGACCATGAAGACCCAAGAGACAGCGTACATGATGACGCCACCCAGCTTGATGTACCACCTGGGTCTGGGGGAAGCAAGCTCACAGTACATCAGCCAGGCCCCCACTCCAATCCGCACCCCAGTGAAGAGGACCACGAAGAAGAAATCCACCACATCACCTGTGAAACTGTGGTAACACCCCATCTCCTTCAGGAACCAGCGGGCCTGCAGCAGCGGGTTAGTGATCTCACTGCCAAAGATGACGGCATTGACCTCCGCAGCTGACTCCCCAAGTGCCAACGACGCTGTGATGCCCAAGATGCTCACCAGATGGTGGGCCAGCATCAGGGCACCCTCTGCCTGGAAGTACACACACCAACAAAGGTCGAAGAGGAAGTAGCCCAAGCTAAGGCACAGCCCATGTACCTGAAGAGCTGTGTTTGGTGATCCTGAAACATAAAGACACCAGACAGAGCTTTAAAGCATGGAGGCAACAAGCAGCCAGGGTCTGAGACAAGGAAGCGGTATTCACCTTCAGCAATGGCAGGCTGGTATTAGATCACACTGATCACAGCTCAGCTGAAGAAGTCAGACCAGTCACAATACTGGAGTTGTTAGGCTAACAGATGCACACACGTAATGGCCACACAACATGATCACACGCTCTGCCAGATTGCAGCTGGGGAGGGCCATTAAACTAGCAAAATACAGTACCAGTCTCTCAATTTCTCTAGTACTTTCCAGTACAAAGCAGCTCAGATATTACAATCATCATCCCTCACGTGGGCTGGATACCAAGGTGGTAGGAGAACCCCACTTTGTGCCATGACCCACTGGGGGACTCGAGATCACAACTTTCATTACTTACCTGGGTGACTCAAAGGCCAGGGACCATCAATAAAGCCAATGTAAGCAGAGAGACAGGTAGCAAGGATGCCATGGGTCAGCGTGACCAGTCTGCAGCTCCATTCATAGCTCCGGTGCTTGTAGCGGTGGCAGAACCAAGCATAGAGAGAGAGCCAGGCAAGCAGACTGCAGGCTATCCGCAGAGGCAGGGGGGAAAACATCCTGTCACAGGAATGGAAAGACAACATGCATCAGAAGCTGTAGCCTTCGGCAGTGTTAGCACATCCCAGTACAGCATTTCACCCGTAACCATCCCAGCACTGAGTGCACAGTCCTGTTTCCTGATGGTGTTGCTCACTTCTGACAATCTTTTTCTGCAGATGAACTGTGGTTCCTCTGGGGAAAGGCCTACATTAAAGAAGTGTATCCTTGAGAATTAGGGCAGATTAACCATGCGGCCACCAGTACACAGACCCCCACCAGTGTCACTTCAGCTGTGGGAAGACACACTGAAAGCAATGACCTTGTAATGCAGTGAGCTCCTAGCCTGGTTGAACAGAAAACATACCAAGACTTAGTAAAGCACCTCAGAGGACTTCCCCAACTAGTCTACAATGCAGGATCTGCTGGAATATGTTAGTGCTCATCTGCACTGCCCAAGGGACAGGCTGAGAAGCGCCACATCCAGCAATAAAGCTTTGATCCAGAGGTACACCTGCCCCTTCATTTCAGTTCCCTGCTCATATATGTGCATGTGACAGGTCTGCTTGTGTTGCTCCACCTGACCTACTCATCCTGTCATGCTCTTTGTTAGCTTGCTTCCTTCTCTCCTGAAACAAACAAAAAACCCACAAGAAAATCCAAAAAACAGAGTCTATTTCTTGCTAGGTCCACTCTTAATCATTCTTCCCAGTGCAGTGACACCAACTGCAAATAAGTCAAGAGAAACACAAAGGCATTGCCACCTCCTCCTGCTACGGGATTGTAACCTTCTAGCACTAACACATTTACAAGACAGTATGGGGAAGAAAAAAAACCACTGTAAAATCACCTTGTCCTCCCTAGGAAATCTTGCATATCATGCAAGCTTCTTTATGTGCATGCAAGGACAAAGCTCATACTATATCTACATTTCGTTCATACTTATAATACCTCTCCACAAAATATAAAACATGGCTCGTTACTCCTAAGCATCCAGCGAAGAGCATCGAAAGTTGAGTCACGCTCTGGGATATCCAGGCTTCCAGTTGTGTAATAGCAAAAGCAGCATTGGTCCCACTGGTACCTGCTGACCAGCGCACTGGATTCACACCCAGGGCTGGGGAACACCTAAAGGACTGCTCCCGATGAGGAGTCAGAGTTGCAATGCCCAACCTTCCTGTTTTGCCTGTTGCAAGCATTCACTAGGAATGACTTCGGAGGCGGGGTAAACAAAACCATTAGAGTATAAAGGACCTCGGGAACACCAGGGAAACAAATTAAGGATGTGATTAACTGCTCTGACCTGGTGTTTCCATTGACATCCCTGGCACTCGAGGTCCCTATGCATTTAGAATCAGGGCAGATAAGGCAGGAAGAATTCTGATGTGCCAAGAGGGATTGATCAGCTGGAGAAGGGTGGTAGAAGGCAGAGGAACTATCTGCTAAACATTCTGAGGTGTTTTCCACACCTGCTCATGAAAGAGAAGTTTCTCCATTCCCTGCAAAGAAAGATGGGGGCTATCTTGCAATTGCACACCAAAGCTCAACACTTGTCATTAGCATACACAATATATATTGCACCTGTGAATTACACCTGACCCCACACACTCAAAAGGGCAATATCTTTTATAAACAACAGTCATTATAATAATTAATACCATCAATAGTAATGGGGTCATGAATGACAGCAGGATCTACAATATCAATCAATGATCTTAAAGGTCTTTTCCAACCAAATGATTCTATAATTACATATGCCTAGAAACCTAGTCCAGAACAGCTCTGCTTTCCCCGAAAGAGCTTAAAAACCAGATGGGCACCTCCAGCAAAGCACCGTTATTTCTTTTTTTTTATTTATTTTTTTTTTCCGTACAAATGCAAAAATGGAGGAACCCAGAGCGCCTAAACAACGAGCCCAAACCGGGGACAAGGCCTCCCCAGCCGACCCGAGCCCGCAGCCTTCCTCGCCCTCCTCTTCGGGGCGCAGCCGCCCCCTCCCCGCCGCCGCCGCCCGCGCACCGGCCCTGGGGCCTC
>NW_010178229.1:0-16446 GCF_000695765.1 Mesitornis unicolor | reverse complement strand
ATCTGAAAGCAGGCAAGGCAGACAGCTGGTCGATGCCCTCAGTTTCCACAGCTGCTATCCCAAAAGCCCACTTGTACCCTTTTGGGTCTTCAAAGTACCCTTTCCGTAGAAAGTCTATGCCCAGAATGCACAGAGCATCTGGGCCAGTCACAATAGGATGTATCCCCCAGTCATTCCCAGTTAGGCTCACTTCAGCATCTAACACAGTCATCCTTTTAGACCCTCCCGTCACTCCTGAGATGGTAATGAACTCTGTTCCTCTATGATATGATGGCATTAGAGTGCATTGTGCAGCAGTGTCCACCAGGGCTCTGTACTTCTCAGGTTTGGATGTGCCAGTCCATCGAATCCACACTGCCCAGTAAACTCGATTATCCCTTTTCTCCACCTGGCGGCAGGGCCCCTCTAATGATCCTGGGTGATGGGAGCAGCCATTCTCCTAGGTTGGTTCTCTCTGGGAGCGTTACTTTTCAGCTCCTGTACTCTGGCTTGCAACGGCAGTGGGTTTGTTGTGCCCTATCCATATTCTCGCTATAGTCAATCAGGGTGCACCACAGACAATTTCGTGTTGGATAGTCCCTGCCTTGAGCCTATCTTCTGGGAAAGTGTCTGTTCCTAATTGCTGAAACATGGATCCATTCAGAAGAATGGGTACCACTTTCTCTCTCTCTTTGGAACAACTTATCATTCAGAAAACAATAAGCACTCATTTTGTCAGTCTGGCTCAGCCTTTGCATCACACTTTCTAGAATACCAGATGCTAAGAGTGCTTATAAATTCTGGCTGCTGTGACACAAATGCATGGAGACAGTTTGTGTTTAGCACAGTGTCCAAACGAAAGCTCTTGTGCAACCCTGAGCAGCAATAACTGTGGCTCCTATAGCACTTACCTCAGCACTTACTACTCCAGCTTGCCTTTTTCCATGACAGACTTCAGGTAGGCCCAGAAAACTTCAGCATGTACTGAAATTTACTGCAGAGACAACTAGGCTGTACTGACAAGTAGCCAGTTTAAGTCTGTCTGGGACTAGTGTCTGACTTCTCTTATACAAGCCAGTTCCAGATAGTAACAGCTGGGACTGTTACTTCTAGCTCCATGCTGTAGGGAAGAGTCTTAAAGCAACACTGCACCACAACTAATCAAGAGCACTGTTTAACCCAGACTGTCTTTACACTTACAGCACAGACAACCCACACCAGAAGAGAATGGCAAAAGGTAATTGAGAGTTGATTACAGCTAGGTAATTTTAGAATGAAGGAAGCCTTTGATAACAAGTGGAAAATAATTTAGCACAGAAAGCGAGGAAAGTAGTCTGAGCTTAATACATTTTGGAGAAGATTTTGGCAGAAATTAGGAAACTAATACATTGTGACAATAACACCCCCCCCCCAACCCAGCCATCTAAGGACAAAATCATAATTAAAAGCTAGCAAAAAACCAAAAGACGGGGGCAAGGCAGTGAAGCAAGATTTTGCTGACTGATTTTGATAAGCACTGATCAGAAAGGAAATATACAATGTACAAAGAGAAGTTGCCTATCTCAGTGGCTTCGAGTCAAACATCCTGTATGAGCCAATTAAGTAAAGGAGAGAGCTAGAGGCAAAATGGCTGAAGTCTCAAGGTAAGGGTTGGTTCTGAGATAGGTACTCATGGTAAGATGCACAGGAGAACCTCAGAGCCCACCACAATTAGAAAGAAGATCAAAATTATTCTAATGTGCAAACTAGACTATAGTTAAGAGTAATTCACTTAATGGATCAGAGGAAAAGCTGTCTTTTCTAAAGCTTTGTGCCCCTGTCTTGAAAGAACTGTCTAGCCATATGGCATCATTTAGTACTATAAAGCTAAAATCAGAGCAATTTCCTTATACAAGAAGCTAATGCAAAATAATTTAAACATGCACTATATTTTGTTTGCAATTAAGCACTGCCTATGTGTTTCAACAAGGGCCAGAGCTTTGGTGTTTGAGAGCTTTACAAACCATGGAACCACAGAATCACAGAATGTTAGGAGTTGGAAGGGACCTCGAAAGATCATCCAGTCCAACCCCCCTGCCAGAGCAGGATCACCCAGAGTAGGTCACATAGGAACATGTCCAGATGGAATATTGATGTCTCCAGAGAAGGAGACTCCACAAACTCTCTGGGCAGCCTGGTCCAGTGCTGTCAACCTCACAGTAAAAAAGTTTTTCCTCATGCTCAGATTGAACCTCCTATGCTCCAGCTTGCACCCACTGCCCCTTGTCCTGTCATTGGCTGTCACTGAGAAGAGCCTGGCTCCTTCCTCCTGACACTCGCCCTTTACAAATTTATAAACATGAATGAGGTCACCCCTCAGTCTCCTCTTCTCCAAGATAAAGAGACCCAGCTCCCTCAGGCGCTCCTCAGAAGGGAGATGCTCCACTCCCTCCATCAACTCTGTGGCTCTGTGCTGGACTCTTTCAAGCAATTCCCTGTCCTTCTTGAACTGAGGGGCTCAGAACTGGACACAGATATAAACCAGAATGTTGTTCTTGCAAAATTATAGTAGAGACGAAATTGTGAAAGGGTATGTAGACATCAAGGCCAACAATGGCAGTAAGAGATTGCCAAATACAGGAATACCATGAAATCAAAACTATTAATCCTAACAAATGAAAGATAGGTAAGAGCAATCAGAAGTTTCCATCTTCACACATTACTTGGTAACTGGTAATACTGACTGTATGATCTTATGGTAACTCCTGATATTTTGACAGTTGGGCAGCAGAAGGATGTTAACCAAAAAAAAGAGAGGAACAGAGGATTAACTTCTGCTTGAAAAGCCTATAAAGAATATTAAATAAAAAGGGCTGCATGAAAGCATTTGATTCAGTCCTACATTCAGAGGGAACACATGCATCAATGAAGAACATGATATTTAATGTAAGATTTACCTGTAATAATGTGAAACACCTAGAAAAAGTGATGCAGACACTAACAAGAAAAGATTCTGTATGTATGCTACCAGTAAAAGGAGATTCAGAGTAAAATCTGGAAGTAGGACAGTGATAAAACTAAATGAAGAACATGAAACACTTGCCTCACGATGCCAAACTTTGAAAAAAAACCTTGCAAAACCCTTCATTTAAAACTGAACAGCTTAGAATGCTTTGTAGGCTCAAAAATGTCCACAGTTACAGGGAATTATGACCAAGAAAAAAATCAGTTCCATACTTCACATTATTATCTTGTAATGATAACTGCCTCAAATAAAACTTGGAAAAATACATAAAACTGTATTTCATAGAAATATTAACTCAGCAAAGATTAATGATCAAAGGTTGAACTTTTTTAAAGCCCTTGAAGTTGACTTACTATTAGTGCATAATAACTGTGCCAATAAATGGCCCTGAAAGGACAGCAGTAGAATAATCTAGATGTTCAATAAGACATTCTTCTAACCAAGAGTTAAAATAGAAGAATGCCATGGACTTTCTTTCCATACCTAACTGAAAACAGTGTGAAAGCTGAGTCAGAGAGAAGCCATTCAGTGTGGACATGTCATTTTCAGAGGAGTGCTTTGCAGTATCGTGGTACTAAGAGTGAGAAATTATCAATATAGTCTGGGATGGGATGTGCTAAGCAGCACAGTGCTGTGCAATATGAAGTAGTCTGAGATGCTGGCCTGAGCAGTAATGTGCACTGTGAAATGGCTGGGCATTAAATAGCACACGACAGTGCAGAAAACTGTGTAAGAGTGACGGAGAGACCTGTGGAATGGAGACTGGAGAAACAAGACAGATGCATTATTGCTGTGTGGCCTACCAAATACATCCAAAAGTTCTCTTAAAACGAGAAAGATTCCCCATCCTTGGCATAAAACTGTGGAGATCTGTAGGACAGGGCCTGGGGAGCAGGACCCTGAGTGCTGCTCAAGTCATGACCATAAAAGGGGTAAACAAGGACAGGAAAAACAGGTATTTCAACCCTGAGAAAAGCAAGTTCCAGGCACCCTGCTGAGAAAGCTATCAGGGGCTCTGCCTGAAAGGCAAGAGGTGTTTGTTAGTGTAACGGTGCATCACTGACCAATCAAATGCAGCCGCGCGCAAATGAACCAATCAGTTTAAAATACGCAGCCCATGTAAACGTATATAAAGAAGTCACTGCACACAATAAACCGACATTTTGCTTGCATCAAGCTGCGTCCCGTCTCTCAATCGCCGCAGAGAACTCATTCCAGTCTGCACTTGTGAATGGTGAATACATGCTCCACTGGACAACGATTCTTCAGTAACAATACTGATATATGTGGTGATCAAAATACATATTCCATTAGATGCCATGTAGACTAGTTAGGAGGGTAAAAAAATATTTTTGTTCTTGTATGCTTAATGTAAAGGTGGTTGAAACTATAGTCTTTTTGCAGAGGCAACTCCTTCACTGTTCTCTTACATGAACAGTAGCTCAAACAATCCCTCAAAAGGGGAATAGTGGTGACTGGAGACTCAAGAAGCCACAGTTTGACCCTTACAAACCAGGAGGAAGACCTGACTTGCTGCACATTTGCATACCTCACATTTTGAAAGCGCATACGTATATTCTCCTTTGTTCTCTGGTAAACAGCCTCTCAGGAATCTGTTCCACGCTATTCATAAATGGTACATAAATAAATCTACAGTGATTTGGAGCTCTAAGATAGACTTTAAGCCTTCAGTTATATTTTATAATCAGAACTATACACCCCAGGTCTGAAAAAGTTTGAAAGAATGAACACAGATACTGTTTTGTACAAAAATTGATAAAAAGAAATAAATACTTCTTGGTTGCTGCTGGAAAAGAAAAAATCAGTTGATTTAACCTGATTTCCAACAGAAACACAGCTTATGGGAGTGCCATGTCTATCCATCTGTCAGGTCATCCCACAACAACTTTTGAACACCTTAGTCAATTGTAAGCAAATCTGACACACAGGCTGTGACCTCAGGTATACTGACTTCCTGAAAATTTTGTAAAAATTGACAGCTAGATTGAGTAGAGAGACTGAAATAAGTGCCATTGCTGTAGGAAAGTCTGTGGGTACTTTTTGGCTTTGAAGAGAATTTACCTAGTCTAATTTCTGCAGACTAAACTGGTGACTTTCAATGGAGTTTCAACAGCAAGCTCAGACAAGAAATTCATATCCAACTTTAAAATGCAGGAAAAACCCTACAAAAATCTTTACCAGCTGAACTAGCAGAAGTTCTTTCAAATCAGGCCATAATGTCCACTGGGGTTTGTATGCCTTTGAGCACTCTGTTTTGGTTGGCTAGTATGATTAATGCAAAAGGGCATCTTTTCAGGTGCTCGGCAAACCTGAACTTGAAACATATAAATCATAATAGGGCAGAGGTGTCAGTGACCACGGCTTAAATATCTGTATAAATCAATAATGTAGTCTGAACTCCCTGAACTCTAAACTTCTCCCCATACAACATTTCAGCAAAATAGAGAGGCAAGCCAAATACTTCAAAGCACAGCAAAGCAGCCTAAGCAGCTCTCTGGAGCTACTTAACTGCCACGTCCTCCCTTCAAACCCTCTCTGCTGCATTTGGGTTGGATAAAGTGCTCAAGGGGAAACAACTGAAGAGCAATTTCTTCATTCTTCTTCTAAACAACTTTTGTTTAAAGCTAACAGTGTATGTTTTTATTGTTCTGTATCATTTAGAAGTAGCTTTAGGCAGTGGAGTTGTTTATCTTGTGTGATTAAGTGTTTCGCAGCCAAGGCTTCTAAGGCAGCTACTAATGGGACACCTATGCTTTTTGTATATGGGGCTCTAAAGAGACAATAATAACTAAATAAACAATGGAAGTGAAAATCAGACTATTTTTAACAGATATTTGCAGTCTAACCTCTAGTTAGCCTCTTCTGTGTTCCAGAGAAAATAAATTACCTATGTTCCTCCTTCTCAGATAAGATATGCTCCTTAACACTCTAATTCCCTTTTCCTCTCCATTTGAGTTATGAAGGATTGTTCTAAGGTCATGTTTATCCATGTAGACTACTGCTTTCAGACCTGAAAAGACTTTTTGACTCTCCAAACTTTATTTTTTCCACACTCTAGCAGTCTGTCTAATCAAATATGCTTTATCTGAATTGTCAAATCAAATATATGCACACATGCTAACTTCTCTGTATCCATTCTGACTTCTCTCTATCAATCTCAAGTTGTTTCTACCTTTAGGTAATGATGGCTACAAAATAGTATTACTAAAATCTTTTCTTAATCCTGAATGATCTTACAGTGAACAACACAGACAAGTTAAATTTCTTATCTAGTTGAACTTTACTGAATGCATATACCATAGCTGAGAAAATTAAATATCAGGTTTTTAATGTTTACTGTATCCAAACATTATACATGCTACAAAGTCAGGTCAGTAACTCTGAGTTTATCATACTTCTGCTTAAGGTAATTATCCAGTCCATTATTTTAGTATAGAAGCACTTAGTGAGTGCAACTCATCATAACTTGCCTGGTTAGCTGAATTTATTTCCTCTGATACGCATTAAAATTTCTTGTACTTGCTTACTGTAGCTTTGTACTATTGCCAGTCTACTCAGCTATGATAAACTTGCGAAGTTCTACACGGTGCTGCTTGGGCTTCACTAGGTGGCCACCTTTGCACAAATCATTAGTGAGTCATTAGAAGGTCAAAATCTTGGAAGAAGGACAAATTAAAATGCATGTGAAAAAATTGGACAGGATACAGGAAAGATCGTAGAGATTTTAAAAAATGAGCCAATAGCCTCAAGATGAGATGCTCATAAAGAGCAAATGATGCCTGTTAGTTACAAACCCTAGTGTGTGAGCTGGCACTACTACTGTTATCTTTTGTCCAGGTGCAGTAAGGCACAGTTTCAAGGAAGGATCAAAGGTGCTGACAAGGCTCTGCATACACAACAAATCTATGAGAAATCCTTTGAGTTGACTACTTTTCTCAAGAGTTAAAAGACGTTGTGTTGTGCATCCTGAAATATAAATGTCTTCTCATATGCCGCCCTAGAAAAGTTAGCTTGAAGATACTGTTGAAGTATAAAGAAAGAGATGGGAAAGTAGGCAATTTTTTTTTGTCCCAGACAGAAACACTTGGGATAACTGGGAACGAGGAGCTGAGCAACTGATACACATGGACACAGGGCCTTGCTTCAGTGCTTACAAACACTGTCTGGAACAGCTGTACTGGAAACTATTCTTTATGACTAGTAAGCAAGAGGTGAAGTGCCCCGAGCCAAAGAACTATGCATTTCGTTTAACCCATGTAATGTTGCCCCTTTGATGAGGCCATTCATATCATCAGCAGAACAGAGGCCTCACCAATGGAAGATGTAGGGAACTTACAAACCTGTTAATTATATGGAGCCTTTTAAGGCTAAAAAACTCTTCAAGTATTGAATGCCAGGACACCTTCCTAACCACAGGGTAAATGTGGATATAGAAAGCCATTGGAAGAATATAGCCTGTGCTTGCCCAAAAGAAGATTTCTTCTCCTGTTGCCTGCACAGATTGCTTTTAAAGGCTCTCCTGAAGATCTGTACAGGTTGTTACTGATGTATCTTCTAGAATAATATATCCAAGTTTGAGCATCTACAATTTAAAACTGACACTGAAAACCAGAGAGGGCACAACAAAAACATTTAAAATACATCCCATAACAGAAGACAAAGGAATTAAATCAACTTGATTTTTACATTCTACCATAAGAAGGAATAATAAGATGGCACATCTTACAGATGCAAGTAACACGTCGAACTGAAAATAAGCCACAAACTTCAAGTGAGAACAATAACATTTTACATTGATTATCAACATTATAAACTCTCCACCATTTGCAGGCTAGACATCTGGACTATTTTTTCAAAAATAGCTAATCTCGTGGCCTGTAAGTTAAAGGAGCAGGTATAAGACACTGAATGCACCAAAACAACTGGATTAATTCAGCACTCTACAGAATATAAAGCCCTTCCTCATACACTTCAGTGGGGTCTAAGGAGGTTCAGCCTGCATTTTTCTTCTCTGGTGAAGCGGTTATATTCAAAAAATATCAAGGTGATCTGACGATGTCTGACTTTCATATACCTAAAATTATTACAAAGAAACAATAAAAAACATGACTTACCCAGAATTAATTTAAAGTTTTACAGTTTATTAATCTGACTGTCCAGGGGATCATCTCCTTTTCACATATTTCATTAAGTTTTACTCTTTCTACAAAATTAATGAATGAATGAATGTTATTTAGAGCATTTTTTTAAACTTCCAGTTAGAGAAGAAAAATAAAATTAAAAAAGAATTAAAGAATTTAAAAGAATTTTAAAAAGAAAAATAAATTTATAAAATGACTTGATACATGGAAAGTTAGCCCATTTGTATCGCTGAAATATTTTTACTTCAGTAGATCTTTAATCTTATTTCTGTCAGGAGAAATATTTTTTCTTATTTTTCTTATTTTTCTTATTTTGTGGAAGAAGCGAAAAACAAAACTCAGAAAAACAGATAAAGGAAAAGAAAATTATCTAGTATCTTTTCTTTTTATTCCTGTACACATTTCACAGAACTAGAATAATTACTGTTTCATTGTATTACTGATTCATACTGTTTTAATCAGGTTGACACAGGTCACAGAACTGAATATCTCTAGTGCTAGATGTTGTACATGTGTATTAAGCACATATCCCATTTCTTTCCAAGTATCTTATATAATATTTTTCAGTTTCTTGTTATGAAGAATTTGAAATTATTTAAGCATGTTTTTGTTGCAAAGTTTGGCTAACCTCTGTAGTTCCTTCTGTGAACTTCTCTGTCTTGGTTTTGCTAGGGCTGAATTGCAGAATTCCTTTTAATGTTGCAGCAGTGTTTCCTTTAAATAAACACAAGTTAATATTGGAGCTTTGGCCAGGGTGAAACTGCTTTCCTTATGAAGCTGACAAATATTTTTGGTCAGATATTTGCCACATATTTATGATTTCCATGGTTTTGCCTGCACCTGTGTTCATAATTTTTTGGTTGATTGGTTGGTTAGTTGGTTTTGTGGTGGTGGTTTTTTGGTTGTTTTTAGTTTGAGGTTTTCTTTTCTCTCTGCACAAGAGAAAGGGGGTGGAAGCGAAAGCCTGGAATTTTCTGGGATAGATGACCCAGGACAGATGATTCGTGAGTGATGTATACTATCCCATAAATGTCACAGTCACTATAAATAGGGGAGCTTGCAGGAGATGGCCCCTTCAACCCCTTCTTCCCTCTTCTTCAATCCCTTCCCTTCTCATTCATGAACCGTCTTGGTTCCTGAGGCTTACACACCTCCCTTGTCACACTGTCTTTGGCATATGGTGAGTGACTGCTGTTCGTGAGCTGAGTATAACTTTGATTGCTTTATTATCACTGTTCCTATTCTTGTGACAATTAATTGGCATTATCATTATTTAAGTTTGGGCTGTTTTAGTTATTAAATAGTCTTTACCTCAACTGATGAGTTCTTTACTTTTACTCTCCCGATTCTCTTCCCTAGCCCATCGGGCAGGGAGGAGAGTGAGTGAATGAACTGCATCGGTTTTAGCTGCTTGCCAGTTTAAATCACAACAGTCTCCTAGAGCCTTGATGCAATGCCTAAATAACAGATAAAAAGTTGTGCTGGCCCTTCTGGTGTGAATCTCATGCAGAGAAAAACATTTTCTTTTTTTATAACTTCTTTTTTTTTCAGAAGTTGTATTAGGGAAAAAACGGAGAGTACTGTTTCTCCTTTTGGTATTACAGATCTCCTTTGCACTCTGGAAACTGAAACGATGTAGACCTAGCAGCAACACATATGCTAAATGTACTGCTGAGGATTACAGACATATGTGGACTGGAAGGTTAAATTATAGTCCTGGAGAAGTAAACAAGCTGCTAGCACAACAATTGCCTTCTGTTAGTTAGGTCAAAGCAGTTGCTATCTACATCTGAAGAGCACAACCTAGTAGCTGTTCTGGTACATGGCAAAAAGACAGACCCCTGTCAATTCACATACATAAAGAGCTAAAGAATCAATAGAATATTTCTGTTGAATTATTAATGTTATATCTGGAAAAATAGCGTAAGTTTTTATTTTAACAGAGATTTGCAGCACTGAAATAACAGACAACTCTATACCTTTATTTTTACATTCTGCTTTTAGGCTTTGCATGAATGCGTATACTATTACTCTGTTAAGGAAAACACTAATAACAAAATGACTGTAAAAGGATGTCTGAAACAGTGCTGCTGTATTTTGGCAGCTTTACATAAATATAGTCATAGCACATCAAACAACTTATCTGAAATTCTTCTTGTCATTCAGCATAAATCTAAAGCAATTACAGTGATGTATGACACAATCTGAGTTAACTGAGAGCATACAAAAGGCCCTTTTGTGCAGAACACCTACTCATATCATTAAAATAAGTCTCTTCCCGAGTAGTAACAGCAGAAAGTAGAGTAGATGACATGGGAAGCGGACTGGTTAAAGATGGAGGTCCATTTCTGCTCTGAAGAGCATTTACAAACTGTTTATAATTCAATGTATCTCCACTTCTGGAACACAGCATTATAAATAACAACAAATAAAAACAATCTCCGTATTTTAATTTTCCTACCAAAGCCTTATTGTTCCTGGGATTTGCCAGCTCCAAGTTACAGTTCTCTCTGCTCATATGGTCTACAGCAACTGCGAAGATTTGTCTGCTAAAAGTTATCAAAAGATCAACAAAATTTAAATTACACAGTTTCTGGCTGCTAGATAAGGCTATAGAAGACTTACTACTGTTTTGGATAGAAAGATGGGTTTTCTGAATTTAACTCTCATCACAGGCTTTTTCAAAAATGTCTTTAAACAAAGTTTACAGAAATTCCTTTCAGTCATTAATTGTAGTGGCTACAGAATCATTCAGATTTTATTAATACAGTACTAACACAGATTACCAACACAGGGTGAGGCAGAAGTGAGAAAGTTCTCACCTGATAAGAACCATCACAATGATGACTCAAAAAAGGTATTTAACCCAGATAGAGACATGTCTCTATCTGTATTCACCTGGACGCACATTACAGTATACTCAAGCCCAACCCTTCAGCTGGGCACCTGTTGAATGTGACATTCTCAGTGCCCACAGTGTCCCTTCCATTGGGCTGGGACATGCCTACCTCTCATCTTAAAGTCAAGACACAAACAGGACACCCTAGATTTACGAATCTGCAAGTACCCTCTGTTTCCACAATCAAGGCATAGTTTGTGAAATATGACAGTAAAAGAAGGATTCATGTAGTGAGATGAATTGCTTTAAAATAAGGTGCCCTAAAATTAGGAACCTAAAACTGTATTTAGACAATTAAACGATTGTCCCAGTTTTCAAAAGTTTCCTTATCTGGATGGAGCAACTGGGTGATAATCTTGCTCAGAACAATCAGGCCACCTATTTAAAGTGTCTTGGTCACATTTCTTAAACTCAATTTAATTATTTATTAAACAAACAGATTCCAACTATACACTGTTTAAAGTACAACATTCACTTAAACTGAAGGAAAATAAGACAAATAAAGGGTTTTAAACATGAAAATATTTGAGAAACTTAGGGGAAAGGTAATTGGATTTCATCACTGTTGCTTAATTTTTTATACCTAGTAAGATCACTGTGGAATAATCCTAACTTCATAAAAATCAAATTTTTGAATTAACTTCTTCGGCAGTTCCAGGATGACTTGAAAAAATAATTTTCAGATTTTCCTTAAAATTCAAACAAGAAAGTCAAATACAAAAGTGTTTCAAATATCTTCATGATGAAATAGAAAACAAAAGGCCTCTTTGTTTCTTCTTTCCATGCATCCTCAGAGAGTGACATTGAAATTCGATCCTGCACTGTTTAAAAAAAAATACAGGTGGATCTGTAGTCCAACTGTTCCATATATTGCTTTCCTGAAAAATAATACCTAGATGCTCAATTTGATTAACCAAGTTCTCCTCAAGTCTTATTTTTTTATGATATTTTATAATAAATTTAATTATAAATTATGGTTCTATGATGGCAGCTGTCAGAAATAAGCACTACATTCTTTCCTTGGTATTTTATTTAGTCATATCCAAAGTCATCCAAACTGTGAAAAAGCTTGTTTTCATCAAATTTAACCATTAGATGCCTCAGTTGGAAAATGCTAAACATGGATGGCTTTAAAGGGGTCAGCTCAGCTGTCAGTATACAGATACTTAAATAAATCCTCCTTCCATTACTCGATTAAAGCTGTTGTTATCCAAATCTCTTCTGTCTGATAGAGCAGAAATTATTGCTTATTTTTTATTTCACAGTATAAGTGAAAAATACTGCATGCACACATGCATGTTTCTGTAATAATGACTAATTTCTTGTACACTTCCATAATTATTTCCTTTCATACAGAACAAAAGGCATTCCCTGAACAGGTTTTACAACATTCAGACTTTTATTTTAAGCTGGACATGAATTTTCTGTGTTGTATAAGCAGCATATTGCATCCTATTTCATTTTCTCCAGAGGTTATTTATGAAGATGGTCAGGCCATTTTAAATTTTAGGGTGGCAACATTTCTCGTGAGCCTTCCAACAAAAGCCTTGAGGAGACTGAATAACAACCTCTGAAGTTTTCAATCTTTTCTCTCTACTATAGTTTAATATTGCAGATTTTCCTTCTAGTGAAGCCTCTCACCAAAGTTGTCAGAAACCAAATACGAAAATATTACCCCCCCTCAAAAAATAAAATCAGTTTAAAGCTTTTCTTGGGAATGACAGGACATTGAATTAGAAAAATCGAGCTGAACATCTGCTGCTTCACATTTCTCTGCCTGGATTTAAAAAGTAGGATGTGACTATTAATGTTGATGCAACATACTCACCAAAGAAAGATTTAGGAATTACTGTGCTAAAGTCTGTAACTGAATATAAATAGGATTAGTAGCAAAAAGAAAGCACCTTCCAAGTAATCAGTAACTGTGTAAGAGAGAGCATATGGATAAAAAATCCCAGACCATTTACCCACAACCATCACTTCTTAAACACCACTTTCTTTGCAATAACTTATTTAAAAAGCAAACCTTACAAAGGTCTAGATGGTCCACAAATGGAAGCATTCTGAATTTTAAGCAACAGACTGATGACAAGCCATCCCAGCTATCCCCTTCTCTCACCTGTTAACAGTGGGCTAGGCACGATATGTGGCACCTCTTTAACTGCCATGAAGTTGTTATACACAGTATTATTTATGATACGCATGCTACTCTGCCAATTACTGTGCTGTAAGTTTCTGTTTAAACAACATGTTGCTATGAGAATAAAGTTTTGGATTAAAAAAATCAAAAGAATAGTGATGCTAGAAGATTTTTTTTCCTACTTGCATTGCTGATGAAATTTTATTAATAAAGGAAACAAGCACTTGACTACATTTGCACAGGAATTTAATTCAATATTTCTCTTGTCTTGTAAAGGGAATATTGCCCTGTAGATGACATAGAAGTGGCAGTAAAAATTTGCTAACAATGAGCTGGTTGAGGCAATAACACAACCTGTCTTCTGCTCATTTCAGGGTACTCTCATACAGCCAGTGTTTATGAAGTAGAATTAGACTTCTGCTTGCTTAGAACATTGTGAAGAACAGCCTTCCAGAGGCAGCCTCACTGCCGCTTACCAAGCTGTGATCCACTGCAACCAGTCAAGGGAAGGGCCACCATGGAGCACTGCTGTTGCAACACTCAACAAAATAAGATTACTTTTTTTGGTGGGAGGGTGGAGCTGATTTGGTCTTCTTTCTCTAACAAAACTAATCCAAATTCTGATTAGCTGTGTAGGACAGTGGAAACAAACAGTTCTTTATTACTGAGTAAAAGTGCCTAGCAATAAGTTATGATTCTAACGTGGGTGTTCCTTCATTCAGGTGTATTTTGTGTCTTTCTTGTAACATTCATACTGCACACTAACTTGGACTTTATCCTTTCATTATTAGCAAAATATAAATGAGCAATATATTTCAGTAATGAAAGAATCTGTACAGAATCTGTACCTTTGTAAGAAGAAAATGTGCTTCAAATCTTGTGAATTGATTACACTGTAACAGAAACTTTATCACAGTATTTTAATCAAATTATCTCCAGAAACTTAAGCTACACATTCTGTTACAATTGAAGAATTCTAATTTCTTGGTAATTTTATGTGATGAATACATTTCATCTATATTAATCTCCAAATAGAGCTCTAACTTCCTTTCTTCCTCTTTTGCTAACATGCACAAACAATTAAAACAATAAAGCTTCTTTACAAGGCTTACACTCATAGAGGAAGATTAAAAAATAACTTGATAAATGACAGTGAGTAATAAAAGATCACCTATGAAAAGGTTAGACAAACTTCAATGGTCAAATTCAGTCCTAAAATAGTGACAATCTCTATTGCTAATTAAATTGCCATAGAAATCTTTATCAGCTTTTGCTGAAGCTATCATTCAGGTTGGCTATGTCAGTCTTCTTGAAGGTCCTTTATATTTCACTTACTGACCTCCCTAATAGTTACAGAAAAGTATGGTCAACTACAAAATACAGGAAATACAATTTTCTAATTAAGAATAAAAAAAAGCAACAAATTGTCAAGCAGAGCTGTACTATCTGCATATCTGAAACTGCTAAAAAAAGAATAAGAAAGAAATGCTCAATTTTAGCACTCCAAGAAAATACAGCTAATACAAAATAATAATAATAAATACAATTTGAAAACAATGTTCATACTTATGGCTGCAACACTTGGCATATGAAGACTGAGAATTAAATGAAATAATTTGCTATTCAACTAACCAATTAGCTAGTATCTGGAAAATTCCCTATTCAAGCAGATCTAGCAGCCAAATAAAGACTAAGTAAAGAAAAAAAAGTATATTAAAAATAATGAAATAAGCTTTGGGGGAAAAAAACAGACCTCAACAATAAAATCCCCCTCTTTACAGTAGCTACTGTTAAATTTAACAGTCTCTCCTCATTCCTTCTTCCTCTCAAAGTCCACAAAAGAAGACCCAATGTTCTTTACATTAGAATGACCTAATTTGTACTTCTGTATGGAAACAGTAATTAAGGATTCCAAAGCAGTAATGCAGGTTACTACACTGCTATGCACAAGCTAATAAACTTTTCCTCTCAACAGAGGTTATTAGTGTGGGCATAAGGAGCATTACTAGTATGTCCAGAATAATTCCTGTTCCGTAGGTAACTTGGGTATATCTACACTATACTCCACATCTGTCAATGTCATTTACTTGTAGTTTCTCCAACTTTTTTCAACAACTGCATAACACAGAAGAATTTGTACTTAAGTCCACAAACAGTAATTTAGCAGAGAAGATTGTGCTCAGGCTAAATCAACAGAAAAGGCTAGAGAAAGCTTCCTTCATATTTTCTAAATTGAAAAGATAAGGAATACATCAGGCATAATCTTCCTATTATTGCTGAAATCAATACAGCTTCAATGGGGCTAGGAATTTAATGAAAATCAGCATAACTGGGCAGCTAAAGTCAAATGCAATGCTGATCATAACTGCCCTGATCAAGAGCTGTGACATGAGTTTGAACATTCATCACTGTCCATCTCTCACCTCCTCATACTTTGGATATCAACATCTGTAAAGATACAGGACTCAAAAAAAACCAGGAATTTGCCCAGACTTTCTATAATGCTGAAATGACCATCTGAAAATGCTGCAAAGGGATAACTGTGCAAGTACAGAAGTGTGTGTGCACCAAACAATCAGCAAAAGATACCATAAGGTGTTTAAAAAAAAAAAGATTAAAATTACTCCTCCTCTTTCGCAGGAGTTTATCTTGCATCACAGCAGAAAGGAGGCAATGAAGTGACGGTGACCTGTGAAAAGGATATGATTTATTCCACTGTTTCTCATCTCTGACTTTTATTTCACACTGGTTTATTTGTTACTGAATTTACTGGGAATATTCTGCTTCAGTCAAATAGTACTTTTTAGGGTCAATCAAAAAGTCATATTCAGATGTCAGGACAACATCTCATAGGAAGAATCCACTTCAAAGCCACGCTACATATGAACATTTTCATGGTTAAGAAGCAGAGACAACGTCCATTTGGATTCTTCACTAATTTCAAAACCTGGCTGGGCCCTATCTTTGAAGACCCCAGAGGATATGAGGGAAATAAGTTAGTAAGACAGAATGAATTTTTACTGAAAAACTGAAACATAACACAGGATGAGACTACAGGAAATAAAGCGATTTAACTTCACCAAACAGCAAGTATAAATTAAAAAAAAATTCACAACATCTTCCGTAACTATAACAATGCATTTTAAAGACACAGTACTTTGGTAAACAATAGGATGAAACTGATGTCTCATTAAAGTCACCTAGACAGGTCTACAATTTTGTTCTGCAGCATTGTTCAATCTCTTCATAAATGACCTTGATG
>NW_010178228.1:16707-51167 GCF_000695765.1 Mesitornis unicolor | reverse complement strand
TGCCCCGGGGTGTCGCTGTGCTGGGGTGGGGAGCCGGGATTGTGTAGCTGTGTTCCACGTTTTGAGGCTGCTCTTCGTTGCAGGCAAATGTGCAATACCAAGATGTCCTCCGTTACGGATGCCTCTTCTGTCACCTCTTCGGAGCAAGAGGCGCTGGTCAGTAGCACCGTTCACGCTTTTTGCAGTTTTTATCTGTTACTTCAGAAGGGCGGCTTTGCTCAGCGAGCGATGCTTAGAGAGAAGCCAGGAAATCCGGTGAAGATGGTCTCTCTTTGATCCTCTGATTGTGAAGCAAATGTTTCCCATTCGTGGTGGTTGAGAGTGATGGCTCAGGTCTAGACTCTGTTTCCGGGAGACCTTTGGTGGTCAGGTTGCATTCTTTTAGTAAAAAAAGGCCCTGTGGTCCGATTTGAGGATGGTAAGTATTTCAGGGCGGAAATTGTTCACAGTTTATAACTGAAAAATTGTGGAAGATCTCTGTTGCACAAAACATAAACTGTTTGTGAAATAATAATTGACAAATGAAGGTTTCTTTTTTTTAATTTGGCGTTTTCACTTTTTCCTCTATTGGGATTCTTAAGCAAGTTGTAGTAAGAGTCTTCATTTGTGTTTATGGCTTTGCATAGCCAGGCTTTCTATGATAGTGTCAGTTCTGCTGACCTGGCTTTCTAAGGAAGTTTTCCTGAGGGTGGAAGCCTATGTTTTATGCCTGAGATGCAAGTTTTAATACAGCATGGGTGCAACGATGGTTGAACTGGGTTACTTTTTGTAGCAGGGCAAAGCTTAAATGTCTGGACTGACAGTAGAACTTCAAAAGAAAAAAAGTAACAGATCAATAGACTCCTCAATGTTGTGGGGGTTTTTTTTTTGTTTATTTCTCTTTTTAAGTCATAACGTGATGCTACTTTGGTTTGTTAGATCTGCGTGGCAAACTACTTGCAGAAGTAAGGGAAAGAGGGCTTGGGGAATAAAAAGATCTGAACCCATGGGTTTGGTTGGGGATTCAGAGATTTGAAACTGCGTTGCTTTCTGTGCTCAGCTGTCATTGGTAGTTTAAAAAGTTACTATTTGCTTCCTTTATGAAACTGTCATATATACTGCATGCTCTAAATAATTCAACACTTAGGAAGGAGTGAATGGATATCTGACATTGTCCATAAGCTTGTTTAATGTTTTCCTTATACGTGATTCTTGCAAGTAATTTCTTGTCAGTGTATTAAAACTTACTGCGTTTAGCAGATACTTGAAAGGGATTGTAGGGATATTCCCCCCCTTCCCTTAAACACTTATTCCTTGTTTTATGATGTCTTTTATTCATGCTTTCCTGTTAAGTCTTTCTCTTCTATAGTATTTTTTTTGTTATTTTAGGGAATATGTTAGGATAGCAAAATCTTAGGCTGTTCTTAGAGTGCTTATGTTACTGTTAGAGTGACATTACTAGAATATACTGCACTGGGTCCTGTCTGTGGCTCCCCAAGCATTTTCTTGGCAGTTGGGGCAGCCTCTGCAACTTGTTCTCATCTCCTGCAGTGGTACTGGCACAGCTGTTAGTGGAACAGTGTAGAGATTATGATCAGGACACTACTCTGGCCAGAAAAAAAAATAAAAGAAAAAAAGAAAAGGCGGGATTTTTTAATTTAATTTTATTACTTTTCCGTTCTCCTTGTCAGAAATTGCCATAAACTGGCTGCAGATGTAAGTCTGCTGGCACAGTGCAGAGGTGGGAGGCCATTGCGGAGGTAGAAGTAATTGAGATACGATCAAAGGGACTCAATGTTTTTATACCAGCTAAGAAAAGTCTTCAGAGGTAAAGCAGCCCAGCTGGCAAATGCAAAACCGCAGCCCCAAAAGCTGTCACAGGAAGAGACTAGGAAAAAGGTGGACCAGTGCTCTACTTTGTAACTTGTACTCTGAACCTGGCAGATAGTCACAAAGGTCCGTTTGCCTTCCTCCTCTCCTTTTGGAGCAAAGCTGAATTCGCCAGGACCCAGCCCTGTTCTTGGAACAACCCAGCGAATCCTGTAGCTCGAACTGAGGAATCTGAATGTACCAATGAAAGCTTGGGGTTTGAGTTAAGCTGTGTGAGAAGTTTAGTATGATTCTGTTTGTGGTGTTTTCTATTAAGCTTAACTTTGCAAAGTAAAAAATTTGGGTGTGGGTAGGTTTCAGTGTAATTGTGTGCTTGTATATCTAATACAGATGGAGGAAGCCAACCTGTATGAAGTGTTTTGTTTAGTGAATTACTGGTGCATACTGTTGTTATTCTTCCCCACACAGGTTAAACCAAAGCCACTGCTGTTGAAGTTGTTAAAGTTAGCTGGCGCAGAAAAGGACACTTTTACTATGAAGGAGGTGAGAACTTTTAATCACTAAAGGTGGATTACAGTGAAAGCAGACAGATTGTTCTTTTGTTTGGGGTGAATGGGGGGGTAGTTCACTGCAGCTTATCTAGAAGATATTGAGACAAAGTATTGTTTTTATTCTCCTGCTGATGCTGACTTGTTAGGTGGTGTTTAGCAAGTTTTTCAAAATCTGAACAAAAGCATCTGATGGTCACTATTACAGCAGAGTACTTGGAGGAATGATAGATGAAAATCACAGCTCAAAGGGAGTTTTAGGCAGTCGATGTGAGAAGGGCAAATCTCAATGAATTTAATGTGTTTTCTCTTACACTTGAAACAATGGAACCTAGATTTAATGTCTGTGCATGTCATTTGTTTTGCAGGTAATATTCTATCTTGGACAATATATTATGTCTAAACAATTGTATGATGAAAAACAGCAACATATTGTACACTGTGCAAATGATCTCCTGGGGGATTTATTTGGAGTAGCAAGCTTTTCAGTAAAAGAACACAGGTAAAACGGGATTCTTTTCTGAGAGTCTGGTTGTGAGATAATGGAGAACGTAACGTGTATGGCCTTTTTTAACTCTTTAACTCTTCAGAGATGGTAAGCTCTCCTTTGTAATTACATGTAGCTAACTTGCTCTTTCTTTATCCCACCTAAGGAGACTATATTCAATGATTTCCAGAAATCTGATAGCAATCAATCAACAAGGTAAGCTAGTTTGGGAGGACCTTTTAGTTTAAGAAATAGTAGTAGAGAAAAATATAACTTACATTAATGCATCTTGCATGTAGTGGTCAGATAATATCGATCTCTCTGTATTAGCTATTTGGCTTTACACACTGCTGTCTAGAGCCATCACAAATAGTGATTCAGAGCAAACACTGCTTCTTCCCAGGGAGGAAAAAAATTCAAATCTGAACAGCATTTGGGTAATTTTATCAGACTAGCACCAGAACAAGCACAGTCAGAGCTGAATACAAACAGGACTAAATTGAAAAATTAGTCATTTGCTTGTGTTTCTTACAGATAAAGCCCTCAACAACATAAGAAGTTTTTGTATAAAAAAATTAGCTTCCTGAACTTGTGTCAGCAGTGAAGTCAGGGCAAAAGTTCTTTACTCTTTCTGTTAGTGTTTTGGTTTAATTTTCTAAAATGAATGTGGGGTACAGGTAGATCTGATCACCCTTAGCTACACTGACTCACCTTTTAAAAAGGTCTCTATACTTAAAAAAGTAACTTTGTGGTGACTTTGTGGATAGCCACTCCATAAATGGAGAGAATTGTTCTATACAGTCATCTTTCCAGCAGTATAAAAATGTTCAGTGTAGCTGTAATTTTTGGCTTAAACAAGAAATTAAACAATGGAAGATAATTGGCTTCCATATAATTCCGTATTAAGGCACCCTTTGTTCCTCAGTCTTCCTAGAGGCAAGCGTTCAGCTGCTGAATGTGGGAAACACACTGTCTTTATTATCCCTTATTGTTATGCTTGCAAGCTTGAATTATTTCTCAGATTCTTTTCTTGAAAGACAGTTTATTAATTCAGAGTCTGTCTGGTAGTAAGCATATATAATTAACAACATTTATTTTCTTCTATTTAATGTCTTTAATTCAGTGTTCCCAGAAGATGATACCTAGTAAAATATACTCTGGAGAGAAGGAAGAGTTAAATATTTCCTGCCTATATTCTTTCATATCTGCAGAATCCCAGCTAATGCACGGTTTTGAGCTACTTTGCAATTGAGGTTTCTTCCTCCTCACTTTCCCACTTCAGTAATGTTACAGGGAAAGTGCTGCACACACCTGAAAAGCAACGGAACAGTTGCGTTTTTCATTGTTGCAAAATGTCTGGATTGCAAGTTCTGTTTAGAATTTACTTTGTAAATGCTGTGTGCAGTTAACTTCTGTCCCTTGCTTTTTATCTGATGTTATTGAGCCTGAAATTTACTTTTTTCTGCTGTGCCGTATTACATTTTTTTGTTTTGTTTTGGTTTCAGACTCTACGCTTGCTGACACAGCTGAGGATGGCACCAGATTTCAGCTTGAAGAAGAAAATGTTGTAAAGGTGATTTTTTTTTTTTTTTAATAAATGTCTTGAGATGTAAACTCTTACTTAGTTTTGCATGACAGTATCAGTGGTACCTTACAATTAGTTGTCTCTCGTCTTTTACCTCATCCTTACTGCTCAGACTTACTCAGTATTTCTGTTAACCAGGAATCTATGCAAGAGTTAGAAGAGAAGCAGACATCATCGAACATGGCTTCCCGACCAGCTACATCTTCTAGGAGGAGAACACACAGTGAATCTGGTATGTGCGGATTTATGATGCAGAGCTTTCAGTAGCATGGCCGCTTAAGAAAAAAAGTACATTCTGTTGCTGTACTGACTTTGAAAGATGTTGACAAATACTATTCATGTTTCTCTACTGACCTGAAACAAAATGTTCAGTCTAGAAGAAATACACAATTCCTTGCTTTGCCCCAGTGTCATGTTACAGTTTGGATCTCTAGAGCTGTTAGTAGGGTGATGGAATAACTTGTTCCACGGAGTTGTTAAACTTGTTCACATCAGCAGGACTTAATCAGTTGTGTTACCTTCACAATGAGAACACTTTTGTGTGTAACAGACAGATGTAGTGAAATTCATTTCACTTCCCTCTGTAGACAGTCACAAATTTTTACATTTTGTTTGCTCTCTAAAAGCAGTTTTGCTTGGATTTCGATTGGTGGCAAAGATATCAAAGGTCTGGTTGTAACATGGGATGATTTGGGATATATATTTAGGTACCTGACCGTTCCTTAAGCACTTTTTTATTAAAAAAGTCTGGTGACTTTAGCATCGTATTTGTGTTCTCTTCACTGCGGTTTAATAATCACTGGCAAATACATTTTCAAAATGTGCAGTGTTGCTTCCAATAATTAGCAAATAACAAGCTGGCCAGCATAAACCTGAATAACTTTAAAGTTCTCTAAGTGTTCTCTACAGTTCTACTTAAATACTGTTCTGTGGAATTTCTTACATTGGTTTGTTCCATCACTTACACATGACTTGATGGTTGTAATTACCTGGGCAGCGGCAACCTTCTGTCGCTGCGTAGACCTTCCTTCTCGGTTGCTCTGGGACATTTTTCAGTTCCTCAACTTTTGTGTAGTCGTTTTTGTGTTCATCACAGGCCACTGTTATGTTAGTCAGTCCAAAACTGTGCTGTGTTGCTGAGCGGTTTGCACTAAATTAAAAGAACGTTTTAATGTTGTAACAAAAACTGATGAAAGGATGGAAAGTCTCAGTTAAACATCATAACCTGTAATATTTAGGCATGACCCAGAGCACATGAGGTCCTGTGTTGTGCTTACTTATTGTAGGTTTGATTGTTAACTCTGTCTTTGCATCCGTTTATTAGTTTGTTACAACCTTAAAAGTTCTTTTAATATAGTGTTTTTATATACACTTTTTTTTTAATTTATAGGAAATCTTCCTTTTAAACCACTATTCTTGTTAAATTGGGATGGTAGCGGCTCCTTTGGAGCCGCTTATATAGTGTATAGAAACCTTGTGGTGATACAGTATCAGTGCAGCATGGAGCCATGACAACTAAATGAGGACAACGATGGACAGGAGCAACCCTTGGGCCTGGGGGCTCCAAATTTGGTGGGGCTCTCAGGGCGGAAAAAAAGAAAAGGGGCTGAGCCAAGAAGCACCAAGGGAAAGTAAGAAAAGTCTCAAAGTATGTACAAGTGTTTTGTTCTCTTTTCTTTTACAATGAAAGATTCAAGACTTGAAGACTCATGGATTGTCAGGGTGTGTTTTGCAAGGCAAGGGAGAAGCTGGGCATTAGAGGGTGGGTGCAAAAGGCACCTGTAGGGGGGCAGCGGGCTCTTACCGAGGTCTGTTGTACCAAGTTGTCAGGCCTTTAGGGGAATGTTCACTCCGCTGCACTTACATACTGCCTTTGCAATACGTTTTTTAATAAAATTGTTTCTTACCAGACATGCTTAAAAGTCAGTGGAGCTGAATTTTTACTTGTTTACCCCTAAAACGCTGTCCCCCTAGTCCTTATGCTGCTGTAGGTGGTTGTTTCAAAACATGATGTATTTAAAAAGCATTGTTTTCTTGCTAGTATGTGATGATACGAAATTCGTAACGGTTTGTTACAAAAATCCGGTGGAGTAAATACAATTACGTGTACTGCAACTGTTAACTTATAAATTTGTTAAGGTATTGGAAACTTGAACCTGAATTTACCTCACCTAGCGTGGGGTCCTTTATATGTGTGTGACATGGGAGCTGGTTGCTCTGTCTCCCTGCAAATTCTGTTGATGGACTAAGCAGCCCTCTGAAAGTGCCTTTCTGTCTACTAACTGTAGAGGGAGGTAGGACAATTAAGATCCTAACTGTATTCCTTAAAATCAGGAGGGGTTTAACGTGTCATGGTGTGAAGTAAAAATTATTCCAAATTTGCCATTACTTTATTTCCTGCATGTGGAGACTGCCATTTACAAGCTGTAATGATGGGACTAAGTGGGGAAAAGCCAGCCCCCGAAGTACTGGTTTCAGGATTGTTTCATACTTGTGTTTCTCAGTGTTCCTGTGTCTTTTTTAAAAGTTTTACCTCGTAAAGTAACACTGAGTGACTTTATTTTTCTTAAATTCCTATATAAGTAAATTCTATTTTAAGCTTTTGTTAAGAATGTTCAAAACTGCACACTGCCTTGATGTTTTTGGAGTAATAAAAATTCTTGAATGTGCCCAGAAGAAAATTCCTCAGACGATCTGCCTAATGACAGAAGAAAACGCCACAAGTCGGACAGCATTTCATTGACATTTGATGAAAGTCTCTCGTGGTGTGTAGTCAGTGGTCTGTGCCGTGAAAGAAGCAATAGCAGTGATTCAACAGATTCTCTTTCCATTCCCGTAAGTCAAAATACGTTCTGTGGTACAAATTTTGCAGATACCACAAGTGGAAATGTACATGTTAAAACATTGCTTTTAATTAAAAGCTGCAGTGCCTACAGTGGTGTCTGAGGAAAGAAAAGGGGCTGAAAGAAAAGTTGGTGTATGGGTGGAGTGGGTTCTTTCATAGATCTGAAGTGGAATTTTAAAAAATACTAACTCTGGATAGTCTTTAAAAAACAGACTCTTACTGCTTGACGCAGTATTTAAAAATGCTGGATATATTTTGTGTTTAAAGTTAGTATTTCTTAGAATGCTAAGAGAATAAAAGCAGTCACAGATGTTCATAATTTAAAATATTTGGCGCTTCTGGGCATCTGGTGGTTCCAGTACAGCTTTGGTAACTGTACATAGTAGTGCCCTGATAATAATGCTGTATTCATTTGCCAAGCCTTTACTGTTTTTTAGTGTTGTTTTCAGCAAACCCTGAGACAAACTATCTGTGGTTAGGTTAAGTCATGGAGAGCTAAACTACTGATATTTCTAAGCATATACTGTACTCTGAATTGATGTAGTTAATACTGTATCTTCACTTTTGCTATTTTATAATTGTTTAGCCACTGTCTCAAATTACAGTTTTAGAAACATTGATGAGAATAGAAAATTTAATCACATGCAGCCAAAAGATGGCATCTTCTCATGTCTGTTGTTTGACATTTTAGGAGAGCCTTTGTGAAATAATAGCAGCAATCTCCAAGCTGGCTGTGGGTTGATGACAGCCTCTCTTGCAGAGCTGTCAAAAGGCTTTCAGATCTAGCTTTATTTTTACCCACCTATAATTAATTTGTCTCATAAAAGGTATTCTGTCTTAACAGCAGCTGATCTCATTTCTTCCATAGCTAATTAAACTGAATAGTTTGGTTTATCTTAAAGAGCAGTGTTAACAGCAGTCATTATGGATATGGACTAGTGAGGTTCAGTGATAGGCTGGTGAGGTTCATGTGTACTTCTTTCTCTTTTTCAGGATCTTGATGCCAGTTCATTAAGTGAAAACTCTGACTGGTTTGACCACAGTTCTGTTTCAGACCAGTTCAGTGTAGAGTTTGAAGTTGAGTCTATTTATTCAGAAGATTATAGCCACAATGAAGAAGGACAGGAGCTCTCAGATGAAGATGATGAGGTATATATTTGTTTTGTTTGGGTTTTGGTTTTGTTTTTTTTTACTTGAGGGGGAAGGAAACTTACAGTAATAGTTCATGCTGGAATTCCAACAAAAAATGACTCTTCAGGTTTATTTCAGGACTGCTTGTGCTATGTGACAAACTGCAGCCAGTCATTCATTAAGTCAGATTTCACGCCTGTGCAGTTGGGTCACCATTATACACCCACCAGTAACCAGAATGGTGCTAAAGCTTTCCGTGGGCTCTGAAACAGATCCTTGAGAGTCTGGAAAAGTCTGTCTTTTTAACTTCACACACTAGCTGTTCAGAGTTGATGGCAGGGCAGCAGGTGTACTTGAGACTATTCCCACAATTTTAGTTGTAGAAGTATGTGTTGAGCTTAGTAACACTTCTAGTTCTGGGTGAAAACTTTCCTAGTAACTCTTTGCAGAGGAATGTTTCTGAATCATTTGCCTCCATGAATATAAATGTTTCATAGAGAAGCTGAAACACAATTTTAGAAGTTTTCATTAGGAGGCAAAAAGACTGTAAAATTGTGATTACCATCATTTGCAAGAGATCTGAATCTGTGTCTGGAATGTCAAGAATGAAGCGAGACATTATATTTTTTTTTTTTCTGGGTTAGTTTTCTGTTACTTCGAAGAGCTGAATCGGCTCATGGCAAGATTGGGTAAGGGCCAGAGGCAGAATTCGCCTGGGACACGCATGACTGTGCTGTTTAAGAGGCTGAATGGGACTGACTGCTTGTGTACACTGGGTTATAGTGCTGTGGAGCTGCACCCTGAGGTCTGGCTGGTGATTTGGAGGAAGGAAGATTGAGGTGTGCGCCTGCTCCCAGTAGCAGCATTGAAAATTGCAGAATCATTGAGGTTGAAAGGGGCCTCTGGAGGTTACCTTTATCTCTCCAGTAGCTCCGTGTATGGGGGAGCCCAGAGCTGGGTGCAGCACTGCAGGTGTGGCCTCACCAGTGCTGGGCACAGGGGAGGAATCACTGTCTGTTCTAGATAGTGGTACTGTGTATCTGTCTAGGCTACGTTTGTCTTCAGAGTGTGTGTTACAAGTGTGAAAACAATTACTTTCCCCCAAACCAGTCATCAGATTTTGTGGAGTTACTTGCTAGCGTTAATTATATGTGCTATTTACTACACTTGAGTCAAAGTCTATCAGAAAATCTGTCAGATTTTTAACTAAATACCAATACTTCTTATTTTATTGTAACTAGGTGTATCAGCTGACTATTTACCAGGATGAAGATAGTGATGCTGACTCCTTTGATGAAGATCCAGAGATTTCTCTAGCTGTGAGTAAAAACTTGACTGGCAAAGCATCTTAAGTAGGGTGAACGGACAGAGTAGCTCAAGGAGTACAGATCAATTCTATTGTTATCAGTGATTTTTTTTTTTTTCAGAATTAAATAAATTTTTTGATATGCTTGAGGATTGCAAGGCAATATATTAATTATTGCACGTGATTATTAAGGAGCTGTGATTGTTTTTAAATTAGTAAGCTTCCTAATACGTTAAAAAAAACCCCAGAAACTAATTTAAGGTTTCAGTGGCTTAATAGAAGGAAATTATCTGGAGCCTAAATGTAACTTTTTGCACAAAATGGAAAAAAAACCAACCCTGTATTTTTAAAATCCTGTAAATTATAATACCTAGTTTTATTGTCCAACCTGAATGAAGGAATCTGTAGCATGCAGCTATGAAGGCAAACCTGTTTTTCATAAAATTAAAATATTTCGAGGCTTTTTCTAAATACTGTGGGACCATTCTTGAAGCGTGGGAAGAAATTCAGGGGTTTGAGGCAAAGTATGTATACGTAGGTGTAAAAGCACACAATAGAATTACAGTGCAGCCTATCTTGAACAAAGCTGTCGTCTAAAACTGCCTGCAGTGTTCCAGTCCCTTGATGGGCTGTTGGACTCAGGGACTTTCCTGTGTGTGTAAAGCACAGAGCTCACCTCTATCTAAACCCATAGCACTGCTTATGTGTAGAAAAATACGTCTAGCTATTTTTAGGAGTTAAAATTGGTCCTTTAGCTTTTGATGTCAATGATGTTATTCAGGACTCAAACAAAAAGTGCTTTGAAGCTTCTAAATAAGTTTGGGTTTGTTTTTTCTGGTTTTATTTTCCCTGCCGCATGCATTATTTCTAAAAAGGGTCTTTATTCTTAAAAATTAAGTGTATTTTTAGTGAGAGAGTGGCTTATTTTCAGCGTAGTGTATGGAGTAACCTCTGAGACAGTGATGCAGCCTTTTTATTTTATTTATGGTTGATGTTTTCCAGTCGGTACTGTTGTGTCAGAGTGCCCTCACCCGGCCGTTTTGCACACCTGCATCCCACAGATTAAATGTGCCTTTGGTCTTGCATAGTTTCCATTCCACAATTCTGTTACTGAAAATAATGGGCATGGTGGCCATTTGATCAGAAAGAAGTTCTTCATGAGGTTCTCCGAAGACTTCTGTGGGCTAGCTTCTTCAATTTTGCGTAGGAAATAATAAATCATTATTATTCTATTTATATTTCAAAATGCTACTGCAAAAAAGGAAGAGAATCAGAGCTTCTTTTTAAAATCCAGACTATTTTAATCTAGAACCGTAAAATGGGGCCAAATGTTGAGTGGAATTTTTAAATTATAACCAAGTTGATAGCTCAAGATAACTGTTGTTTTGGCAGTAATTGTTTCTAATCGGTTGCAAGCATTCCAAGTAGCTTAAGCTGTTCCAACCTTTAATTCACTCAAGGATTATTGGAAGTGTCCCGAATGTAGCGAAATGAATCCTCCGCTTCCACGACATTGCCACAGATGCTGGGCCCTTCGCGAGGACTGGCTTCCAGATGAAAAGAGCGATAAATTGGAAAAGAGCAAATTAGAAAGTTCTTGCCCTCTGGAGTCTGAAGAAGGTTTTGATGTTCCTGACTGCAAGAAGGTGAAAGTGATCGAAGATAAAGAACCGGCTGTGGAGGAGAACGAGGATAAAGCAGTGCAAATTTCTGAGTCCCAAGAAAGTGAAGATTATTCCCAGCCGTCGACATCAAGCAGCATGTTTTGTAGCAGCCAGGAAGACTTTAAGGAACCCGAGAAGAGAGAAATGCAAGGCAAAGAGGAAAGCATGGAATCCGGTCTGCCCGTTACCAGCATAGAGCCGTGTGTCATCTGCCAGAGCAGACCTAAAAATGGCTGCATAGTGCATGGCAAAACAGGACACCTCATGTCGTGCTTTACGTGCGCGAGGAAACTGAAGAAGAGGAACAAACCCTGTCCGGTGTGCAGGCAGCCCATACAAATGATTGTGCTAACTTATTTTAGTTAGATGGATATTGACTGGAAAGCGGCAAAAGAAACTTCATAAACTGCTTAAGAGAGTAAGAAATTATTTTTGTATGCTTATTGGAAAATTAATATTTTTGAGTCTCTTTACATTTGGTGTGAAACGTAATTGCTGAAATGAATGCACTGGAGTTGTTAAGAGGTTAGCATAATATTCATAAGTCAACTTAAAGATTTTCAATCCCTCTCAATAGAAATAACTAACTAAGAACTTTAATTCCTGTAAACTACCCACCTCTCCAAGTGATTTATGTTCCATACAATTTAGTGGCATTTGTTGTACTGGATTAAATACACACATTAAAAACCTGAATGCAGTGATTATGAGAGGAGAGATGTGCTGAGGAGTTCATTCATGTGAGTTCCTCCTCTCAAGAAGATAGAAGATCCTCCACATTCCAGTATCTGTTGACTGGTGGAGATACCAGGCTCAGGCAGAACTCTCTGAATAAGTCAATAAAATAAATAAATAGAATTTGGTCTCCCTCATTCCCAAAATGTAAATTCTTCCAAGTAATCAAATTAAGGGAGGAATCTTATCAAGAAGTGGAAGAAGATGCTGTAGAAAATAATCTAAGGTTTTGGACACAGAAAAGGATATTGTGTGTCTTTTCTAGTGTGCATTGTAAACTGCAGGGCTGCGTATGTCCTGAGAAGTCGTCGATCCAAGTTCAGTCTTACAGCTCTTAAACATCCTGAGAATACTGGCTTTTAAAATGCTGTGTGGATGTGGAGGTCTGTGCTATCCTGGCAAGTTAAACGAAGGAGATGTGACGTAGTGTCAAAAGTCAGGCAATATTGGGGTCGGTCATGTTCTTTTTCTGCACTTTAGCAGTACAGCATGCAGCTTGATCACTGCATTCGCTTGAGTACAAGTAGTAAGAAAAGAAAATCCTCCTCCACCTGCAGCAATAAGCCATGTGGTTGTAGTTCACACAGACATTCTCTAAACTCAGGGGTCTTTCCAACGTGCGCTGTTCGTATCACAAGAATTCTGAGTTTGGCCAACGCAAAATTGGTCTCATTGGGCCTGTCCTTTATTGCTTTTAGCTCTTGTCTCCTCACTGTGCTTTGTCTAAAACTTTGTGAACATTACCAGTTCCTATATTAAGGAGAATACTCCCTGTCTCTGTTCAGAGTAGGTAGCGTGAGTGTATTTGCACAAGCTCTGGTATCTTCAGGCTGTAGTTCAATTGCTCATCTGCACTGTTTTTCAGATAGAGTTTCTATACCAGCAAGTTCTCTTCCTCTGGAAAACTAGATTACAAGAGAAATTATATTTTTAGCACCTTTTTACAGGCAGTTGCCAATCAACTGCCCAATAAAGAGTGGTGACTAAATCACCAGGGGAGTGCCAGAACAGAGATGTAGCCTGAATGCAGGAGTTGTGCTGCTCTCGTCCTGCAGACTGAGGTTAAACAGCTTCCTCAGCACCACCAGTACAAAACTCTTGATGCCTGTGTGGTAGTGCGGAGACTTTTACTATAATTAACTCATTTCAGAGCTGAAATAGCGTAGAGTGTCTGTCCACCAGTGCTGCAAATGCCTGGAAGTCAAGGAATTGCCTAGGGAAAGACTTGGAGCTATGCAGGAGAGTTGGTAAACCCTGCAGCTCAGTCTTTACTTATGAAGGTAATTCCCAGGATCAGTCACACGGTTTGTTCCTACGCTTAAGCTAATTCTTGAAAAATACTACTAAAAGATGTTGGTATCTCTGAAGTTTTACCATAGTTGATTTTAATTAAACAAAACTGTAAACCCCAGTTGTATGCTTTTTCAAATTCTTGCTTCCAAATTTCTTGCTCCCTGCAGTGCGTAACGCAGTAGTGGGTAGCTGGAAGTTCTTTGGTCAGCAGAAACCTTTCGTAGATTTCATTAATCCTTTTGCCCGAGGTAGAGAAGTAAGTTGGGCAGGAATTTAAATTTTTCAAGTAGAAATGACTTTCATAGGTAGCTTCGTGCCTTAATTCACACTGCTCCCTCTTTCTTTTTCTTAATTTTTAATTTGATCAGTGCAGTGAAGCTTGCAGAGGCTCTTCCCTTGCACCCGCAGGTCAGAACCAAGCAGTGGTCATATCTTGGTCTGGAGTCTGCAGCTGAGAGAGTTGTAGAGGTGTGTGTTGAGGAGAAGCATTGATAACATGGGGACTGGACTTCAAAAGCTTCATCCATTACATTATTTCTTATGTGTGATGATTTTTCAGCATGATCCCTTCTTGGCAGTGCTGGGGGAGCAGCTGTCCTCACCTGCTTCCTGCTGGGACAGATGGGACCCTTGGCATTCTCTCCCAGTCAGTTCCCTTTAGTGATTTCCGTGTGTAAAAACAAATGGTTCAGCTCTCGGGCTGGGGGAGAGGGGCAGAGCGATGATCCTCGCTGTTCACAACCACTCAGCGTTAGGATTTTTCTTCAAAACCAGTTTCATCTCCCAGTAACACTTCCTGTTTTGGCAAAAGATAAAGAGTGTGTGCAGCATAATTAATTTTTCCCTTTTATGATCTAAAATGGCCCTTCCCTCGTGTGTTTTCTGCTGGGGAAAACAACCCTGGAAATACCCCCCCCTCCATACATTGCTGAGGAAATGGGCAATTTTGATTTATGCATCTCTGGCCAAGCTACTGTGTCAGAGCAAATCTTTGTTTTGAATTACATTTTACGGATGCATATTGTTCTTAAAAACTTGTGGTAAAACTTCATGTTTGGTTTGTTGAGGGTTTTTTATCCTCCCCAAAGCTTGCCTTAAAAATAAGGGAATGCTGTGTACCGCTGTCAGTTCCTGTAGGGGACGCTGGCAGCCAAGTGTACGCCTGGGATTTGGGGGTGTGTGTGCGATGCTGTGAGCCCAGGCTGGGACGGGTCGTCAGTCCGAAAGGCTGAAACTTTGGGGTCTGCCTCCAGTAGCCGTCACCCCGACCCAGGCTGGGTACGTGAGTGCATGTGGAGGTGAGCAGCCTGGTGGTCATCTCCCTCTTTCCGGCCTGTTAACGCATGGCTGGCCTTGGGCAGCAGCACAAAAGTGAGCGAAGTTTTAGCACAGAAGTTGACAATTGCTGTTATTTGCTGAGGTCTTTGAGATCCTTATTTAATATTGTACACGTTTTAATCTTTAATTTATTGCAGTTTGTAAATACTCTTGTGCTTTACAGTTAGCATTTTGAGGTTTAATTTATTGAGTTAATCCGTTGGTACGTGTGTAGATAGGGGAATATGCCTACTTAGTAAATCACAGTCACGAGAAAAACATTTCAGAAATTGTAGCGTTCGAATAAAAAGAAATATTGAGGTTCTATTCAGATTAAGAGGGACATGGGAAGATTTACGGCTTTATTTTCCTTCCCTTAAGGCACCTTGTGGTTGACCCTGAACATTTATTAAGTAGAGATGGAGGCTGGTTCAGCGGTAGCAGAGTGAAAACGTTGGATGGTGTTTGTTTCCCTGTGGGTGGCTTCTGCATCTCTGAGCACAGCCGAGGAGCTGCCCGGGTCGCTGTGCTGCTAACGGCAGAGGTGCTGGTGTGGGAGAAGGGGTGAGGAGTTTCAGGGGCTGTGTGATGGGTGGTGGTGGCTTTTGCCTTTGAACACAGGACCAAGAAGCCGAAGGGATGGCCGCGTGCTGCCCAAATGTGGCAGTACACAATTTTGAACCATTTGGTTTAGTCTGTTCCTTCATGCACTTCAGGTGGACAATAGTTACGTGCAAATGCTACAGTAACTCACATTTATTCTTTTTTATGAAGTACAGTAAACCTCCTTTTTGATTAAATACGACTTTTCTGCTCTGTAGCTATTTATTAGTATTGAAAGCCAACTCTTGACCCAAGGAAGTGCAGTGCAAAGTGAAGTACTCGAGGCAGACAGCAAAATTGCATCATTTCTGTGTCTGACATCTCAAAAAAGGCTGGAAACGTTGAATATTGAAATATTTAAAAGCCTTTAATACTGAGTGTTCACTTAAGATGTATTAGTTATGAGGTCTGCTGCTTCTGTCCTGTAAAAAACTTGCACAGCTGACACCAAAGTAGCTGAATTGCCGATTGCATTGAACATCCCCACTGCAAAGATCCAGGCTGAGGAGCACCCCTTGAATGTCCTTTTAGTGTTGCCAAGGAGTGTGCTGGAGGTGCTGTGAGTAGTGCTGTACAGTGCAGGAGGTCGGTTTGGAAAGGGTAGAAGTGCTGCAAGATTTGAATTGATGAAAAGCGCTGCATTTGCTCTAACAGTGTGGTACAATTTTTATCACTGAGTTCTCTTTGCTGTAAATTTGTTTAAATGCCGCTGTCGCTGGAGTGTCTGTGTGGGCATGGAGCTGCATGCAAGCCTTCAGGCAGACTTTTCCCCTTAAAGACTAACATGAGGGACAGACAACTCTGTTTTTACAGATTGGAAAATTATTAGAAGCATAATGAGACTGAATAAACTGAAATGCACAAATAGGATTAATGTAGGGATGAAGAACTCTTCCCCATCTTAATCCAAAGCTGCTGTTGTGTTCAGGCATAACCTTAAAAGTGGAGTTTATCATTTTAAAGCAGCAAATTGATTCAGCCTGTTAACTTATGGTGGGGCAGCAGTTATCCCAGGAAAATGTGACATTTTGTTGTGCAACACTCAGTGCAAAAAGGCACCGTTGCTGCTGTGGTGCTCCCCTGTGGGAAGGAGCGTGGAGCGTGCGTGGGTGTGTGGGACAGGCAGAGGGCAGGTCCTGAGCTCTTGTGGCCACTCACTTGGGCCTTCACAGCCCCAGCAGGTGGCTGTGGGCTTTAGTGTCTGTGGGGTCACCTGTGTGCTTAATATAGCACGTGATGTAGCGTGGTTGTACTCCCCTTGTGTTCCTGTACACCCGGTACAGCAGCTGAAGCAGCAGCTTGCCTGGCTGGGGGGACTGCGCCTGTACGGGGGAGCCCTTGCCCAGATAACGGAACCTCTGCAGCTCATCTGCACCCCAGTCGTGAGTTACTGACAGGTAAAGGTTGCACAAGCAACGTAAAGTAAAACACAACAGCACAACCCCACCCTAAACCTGGGCTTAAGGTATTATATATGTCATATATAACATATATATATATGTGTGTGTGTGTTATATATAAGGTATATAACAACGGCTTGCACTTGCTGAACGTGAAAAATTGTTGCTTTTAACTAATGTGTGAGGGGTTTCTTTTCCATTTAGCACAGATGCGCTGAAAGCCTTGAGTAAATGCCTCACTGCAGTATCTGTGTATGTATGTATAAAACTATATATGTATATATTCTACATCAAAAAATCGTTGGTGATACTTAAAAAGCTGTTGTGTCTCCTTTTGAGTAGATGTTCCTTTAACGTCACAGATTGACTTTTAAAGGACAAATTAATGGCCGTTGACACAGCTAATACCTAAAATACCAAATAGCTTTTCCAAAAGCAGGCTGTCTTTGTTGTCTGACTACAGGCAGGGGGAATGGCTGTGAGTCAGAGTCGTTTATAGTGAATTTAAAGAACTATGCAATTTGCCACTACCAGATGAACACGCTTGCCATGGTGTAGCAAACCAGTGCACGTACTACTACAGCCAGTAACCATCGAGATACAAATACCTGCTCAGATTGCTGAGTATAGATCCATTTATTAGAAGAATTTTCATCTGTATTGCATTTGTCTTTTGGTTTTCCGAGGAAACTTAACTACTCTGTTCCATTTAAAAGCTTTAAATAAAGATCTGTTTGTGTACACCTTGGTCCTCTTTTTTTTCATGTCAATGACTTGACTGTTGGAAGTTCTGGTCCTTGGTTTTCATGCAGTTTTATGTCTGTGAGCCAGCGTGCAGGCTCTCTCCACCTTCAGCTCCTGGGCTGCTGGCGTCTCACCAATTTCTTGCTTTTGGGGGATTTGAAACTTAAGGGATCTCTAATTCTTCCTGCTGTAAGTGACAGCATCTGAACCAAGTATCAGGGGCTGGATAATTATTTATTCCTCTGACTGGTAAACAATCCTTGGGGGTTATCAGAGGGAGAAAGGGCAGACTATTCAAATGGGTATCATTAAAACATTCAAAAACCTGTACCTTGCACTGACAGCCCTCGTGTGCCAGGCAGCAGGACCCTTTCCATAGAGGCCATCTGTTTGAAAAGGCATCAAAAGATTAACTACATTCCTGCATTTTTTAAATTTACTGTATACAGGAAAAGCAAGATAGCTCCAAAGATAAGCTATTCTGGTTACTTCTGAAATGGCTTAAGATAAAGTTTTAAAAATAAACACAGGAGATGGTACTGACCGACTTTTCTTGATAAATTCTGTGTTTACTGGACAGCTTCACAGGGCCCTGAAAATGACTTGCTACTGGGAATCCACTAATCCTGTGTGCAGTGCAGCCCAGACAGGGAACAGGGGCAGTGCAGCCCTCACTGAACCCAGTCCCTGTAACTGGATCTGGGTTGCACCTTGCTGCAAGGGCCTGTTGGTGTCAGTAACAGGGCTGTGAAACACACTTAAACACTCTAAAGCCATTGCAAAGTCTATATATATATATTGGCACGTATTTACACTTAATTTTCACCGTCTTGTCTTACAATACATCTCAGTTACTGGTCTATACGAATGAGCATACGTAAAAATGTCACTCCTGAGTTCTAGCAGTGGCTTTATTAGGAGAAATCAGGATTGCGCTAATGGTTGACAGCAGAGTGCACGTTAGCTCTTGGTTCGACGAGGGACCTGAGTTTGTGTGAAAAGTCTGTGGTACAATCCTGGACTTCTTTGAACTCAGGCAAGTTGTTCAGAATGTAGTTGTGCTTTCTGCATCAAAATGTCACAGTTCTCTCCAGAAGCTGTACAGAATTTCTTTAGAGTAAAAGATTTATGTAGAAAAATATGATAGTCTACTATAATTAGAGTAAAGCATTTCATTATCAAGTCAGTATTTTACAAAATACAATAAACATGGTTGTAAATCTGAGAAATTGGTTTATAAAAACATACATTCTGTTGCATACACAATTCCTTGACTGAAAAGCCACATTTGTGCAGGAAGGTTGTGCCTTGCCATCTCACGTCATTCCTGACTGAAAATTACAAGCATGGCGGTCATTAAAACCAGGATATGTAGAGTTGGTTTTACTGCTGCTGAAGCCCGTTCGAGCTCTTGATAGAGGGGCATTTTGGGACAGGAAGCAGCTCTTGATTTGACAGAGACGTCTGAGAAAGAGAAGTCGTGTTTCAAAGCACTGAAGTTACCAGTATTGTCAGGTATTTCCACTATCTTCAGCATTGATTTGAATCCTGGGACAGTTGCCTAGGAGCAAACAAAAGACTTCTCACTTGGATTGAAACATCAAGTTCAGCTGTAAAACAATCGTTATCTAATGTGCTTATTTGCTCTTTCAACATGTGGGAAGAAGCTCAAGAACATACCATGAGAAAAGAGTAAATTTTTTGACATTCTACCAATAAGCCTAAACCCCCCAAAACTGAGACAGGAACTGTAACAAAATATTTATTTATAATGGGCGGGGGGCACCTCATGCTGTACAAGGGAGGGAATCCTGCAGTTACTCTTACGTGTAAGTCCTTGGCTGGCAGAGCCTGTGCTGCAGGGATGTTCTCTAGCAGCAGCTACTGACAGAAGCCATTGTGACCCAAGGAAGTAACTGTCACTGGTGGTGCCGTCACCCCGTGGTGGCCTGGGGCTGTGAGGATCCCAGCCACCACCCCATCACCCTTGGAGAGCTGTGGTCCAGGTGCTCATCCCAGCTGGCTCCACCATCTGTGTCAGATGAGTGCTTATCTCCAGACCTTACTTTATCAAGAAGTTTCCTTTCTGCTGACTCCTGTGTTAAGACACTATTTTCTTTTAAATCTGCTAAATACAAGCTCCTCTGTGTGCCTTGAGCAAGTTCAGCTCATTTGTCTGTAAGGCTGCAGTCTCACTCACTGTGCTCAGGAACTCAGTGCAATTAGAAGCAAGAATTTAGTAAGGCCGCACACTTACATTGATGATGTACGTCCCAGGCAAAAGGAGAAGGAAGTACTCCCCATGTTCATTTGTTCGGTAAGGGCAGACGTGAGGCCGTCCTTTGGCTTCCACAATGGCGTTGGGAATAGGATTCCCATTCTTGTCAGTGACTTGGCCCTTGACACCTGGGAAAAAGGGAGAGGAGGGGACAATCCAACCTGTAGCTGTGCGGAGCCTCCTTCCATGAGAACATCAGCCTGTTTGCTGCTGGATGCACCCAGGAACTATTTCAGTGATTCTGAGCACATCTAATAATATTAATTTAAAATTAAGTCAGCCTCTTATCTAGTACTCCCCAAGGACAGAATACTAACAACATCTGCTTATGAAGTAGTTTCCCTAAATTCCCCTACACCACCTTCCATACAGCACCAGAGCTGAGCAAAGATAAAACAGCAGCCAGACATTCTGGGCAACAAAACATGAGATAAGCAACAGATTTGTGCAAATCCTTCAACTCAGTGTAAAGTACCACAGCTGTGAAGTCAAGATCACACCTACAAAAGCCTTACAAAAATACCAAATCCAAGCAGCAAAGACCCAGGAATCACAGACAGACAGACACACAGACACAGACACACACACGTCTCTGAAATGACTACCTCAAGGCTGCTCAGGAAAGCAGACTCCCTGAGCAAGGTGTAGGATAAGATGACCCCAAGGGCCTGTCCCTTGCTCCTGCCCCAGCACATTTTAAGCCCCTTGCACTCTGTAGTAGTACCCCTCACCCCACCCCTGTAAGTCTCCCGTACCCATCCCTAGCCTGGTAGCAGTTGCTATTCAGATCCTTCCTTGAAAGCAAAGCTGCCAAGCTCACACCAGAGCTCCTCACCTGTGGGCTCCAACACTAACCCAGGATGCTGAAGAGCTCCCACTTTCCCACTGGCTCAGCCTCAGCCTTAGCTCCCTCCCCTGTCTGCACACCTACCTAGATGCACTTGCTTTATATACTCGATCAAAGCGACTTTGTTGTCTCTCCAGAACTTTTCCAGCTGCTCTGCTGGAGGATATTTACAGCATGACAGCTCCAATGTGATTTCGAAACATTGTCCCCAGACATAGTTGTAATCCTGCATTCCACCTTAAAAGTGAAAGGAAGCAAAGAGTGTTTAGCTGCAAAGAAGCACCAAGTTCACGCTAAAAGAAAAATAGGAGAGCTAAAATGTTGGTACTTGCATCACACTTGTAAAAAAAGTAAATCAGACACATTTTTTCCTTAATGCCACACTTGTATTTACTGCCTCCTGTGGAAAACCAACTTAATTAATCTAGTTACATGTAGAGTGTTGTTTTCTAAAACACAGTGATGCTTCGGGAATGATGATCATTACGGCTGAGGAAGGGCAGGTCTTTGACCTAAATTCATTCAAGCACTCCCAACTAAACAGGGCCAGGTAAACTCACAGGCTGCCACAGAGTTTCCCACTGCCAAAGCCATCCTAACAGCCTTTAGAGGCTTTGATTTCAGACGGTGAAAGCACCACACAGTGCCACGGCACACAAGACCCATGTTCTATTTGGCTACGCGTAAACAGTAGTGAAAACATTTGCTTCAGTAATTAAACATTAAAAAAAGGACGATCTATGAACAGAAGATTGGTTTTCTCTCTGAAAGGACAAGACCTTGTTGCCACATCAGCACGTGTGTGTAATGATACAGCTATGCAGGCCGTAAGAAAGGGCACAGCAGCTGCCAGCCGCAGAGACTGCCTCATTCACCTGTTAAATGCAGACTGGGAGAGTCCACAAACACCCATGTTCTGCTCAGGGAATCTCCATGAATGCGTTGGCTTCCTCACCTCCTCAGTGCTCTGCTCTGGGCAAAATCACAGCCCTTTCATCCCGAAAAATGGCAGGAGAAAGCGAGACCATTGTACCTGAAGCAGCTGAAAAAGCTATCTCTGACATTCTTACCTTCCAGCTGGTACCAGGAGTACCCGTTGGTGATGCCTTGTGGAAAGGTTTGTCTGTTGTCACACCCAGTCCCTTGGTGCATGCTGGCATGGTTGAAAGAATAGGTTTTTGCCAGATGAATAAAGACATCGTCATCTGGAGACCTGCTGTAGCCTTTCAAAGAGCCGGTAACTGCAGGATAAAGATAGCTATCACATAACTCTGGTAAAACACACTGCTTACACACAGGATAAACATCTCCCAGATAGCCAAATCAGGCAGTGAATTTTGATGGGGTTTATCAAAGTCTGCCCATCCCACCTCAAAACCTCGCAGGAATCCTTATCAATTTTGCTTTGTTGCAGCTGACGTTCCTAAACCAAATCAGCTGTGCAGAAGAGTTTGTCACTGGCTTACCTGAGTTACCATTGTCAAAGGTGTAACTGGCAACCAGGGCACCCCCGTGCAAGTTTGCTGAAAGAACAAATGTCTCATTTTTAATCCAGTTCATCACTGCGTGAGTCTCTGGCTGAATGCTGGCGCTGTTGTTTTCAAAGGCATCGGGAAAATTCCTGTTCAGATCTACTCCGTTCTTGTTGTACCTGAGAGAGAAAGAGGACATTCCCATTACTGTTTTGCCCACAGACACTCACACATCACCGGCATCCCAGTACTTGAGATCTGTGTCTTCAGGAAATGCACCAGATGACAACTGCAAACCTTCTCAAGCATTAAGAAGATGGACTTCAGTTTACTTTCTGGCAGCACTGGAAGTTTCATACGATGCAATGAAACGATTCTTCTGTTGTGTTTCAGGTGGAAACAGTGAATAACATTTCATAATATTAAAATTAATATAGAATGCACACACTTACACACACATACTTGAGCTAAAGAAACCTAAGCCAGATAAGGAGAATGTTGCCCTTCTGATTGTGTTTTTCACACCTGTACAGAAGCCCAAGGTAACTACGGGATGGCCATGTCCCTTGTGCCGCTGTTGCTCTGGCAAAAATTTGACTCAACCGCAGGGTGTATTCTCTTCTCCCTGTACCAGAAGCTCCAGCCAGTGCAAATGTTTTCTTCCTTTTTCACTCAGACAGGTCAGTACAGAGAACTGAGAGGGTATTTAGAGTCAGCTGTATTAATTTTTAAACCAGGTTAGTTAAACTATGTCTGTTTGACAGTGAGAGGATTAAATACCCCACTCTCCATAAAAGTCCCATCTATTTGCTGAGGAATAAGTTCCTTTCCTAATAAAAAGAGGGCCTACACCAGGCACCTAGGGAGCTAAACTACCTTTTCACTGGCTTCTGACGCTGCCATGGCCAGTGATCCAAGAGAACTTCTAGCTCATGTGTTGCCTTTAACTGCACATCCTAACTTTGTCCCTTTGGCATTTCTTCCCATTCTCTCACTCTCTCTTCTTCTTCCCTCTTTTAAGCTTGTTAAACTTTCCTCCCCATTTTAATCTCTGCAATAGTTACATTAAAGAACGCAGAAGGATATAATGCTAGGCTACATTTTCTTCTGCATGTTTTTTTCCCTAGCACTACTATTAGCACAGCACCTACTACAGTGAGCTCTGCTTGCATAATTCCTCCCTCTTGTAGATATGCATTCAACATGGTCTTTAAACACATTTCCAGAAGTCCATTCAACAAGCTTAGACACACCTTTTTCTCATTAAGAAAGCTTACAGAGTTCTCCAAACAAAATAGATCCCTGTGGGTGGTGTTTTCCTTCTATTTTTGTAGTACCCTAAAGGTCTAAACAGGTAATTGTGCTCCTACCTGCAATCTGGGTTTCCTGCCTAAAAGGTTAGGTCATTACACCATCCTGACTGATTTTCTCTAGCCACATCACACGTAAACACTGGTCTGACTCAGTCTTCCAAAATCTCTATGCCGTAACAGTGCATCTTCAGAACGGCACAGGCCAAAATTAGCCCTAGCACATCCTCTAGGCTATCCACTCCATCAAAGATGATTCAGCCTCTTGGCTATCTCCCATTACTACTCCCCACCCATTTCCTCTACCGACTCCCACCTTCCTAAGCCACCCTTACCTTCCTCGTGTGTAATAACAATCGGGCACTTTGGTAGCTTCAAATCCATCGGGATTCATTGTTGGCATGATGTGAATCCGGGTGTTATTGAGTAACTGGGTAATAACTGGGTCACGTCCATAGCTGGTCACTAGGAAGTCTATCAAATGGAGCAGGATTTCTCTCCCAACAGTCTGTATAAAGAAGCATAAATTTTATTTTAGGTTTGCTGTGGAAGGAGAACAAAAAAGACCCCACCACCTTGCACTTACAGGTTTTTCTTACTGCATTACACAAACATACAAGAACATTCTGGTCAACACTGCTTTGTTTTATGCTCTCCCCTAAAATTATTTCAGGTAATTGAATAGATGAAAGGAGTCACTGGAGGGTTTCCACAAGGGTTTTAAACACAGATCAATCAGAGCTTTTTCTGTAACTGGAAACTGTGTCAGCTGTGCTGCTTAAACCCTGCATGGATAAGGCTGTGCCTTATCCAAAACTAAAACTGCCCAGGCTGCCTGTTCAATACACATGGGGCTGGAAAGGCACCGCTGTGTTATCTCAGCTGCTCTGAGGGTCAGCTCCGCTGTGGTGCATGAGGGACCCAGGCCCTGCAAGTAAGTGTCAATGCTGGGCATCGCCATGTGGCAATGATGGGTCAGGGGAGAGGAAGGAGGCAACTTCCATGTTTCCCAGGGTGCTACAAAGCGGGATTTTTAGTTGTTGGTCCCCATTTATTTGAAGTCAACTTTAACATGGGATCAAGAGAGGCCCCATAGACACTTCTGCTATAGTCCCTGTTATGTTGTTTTATTTTAAAGTCATGAACACAGGCATTGGGGAAACTAAAGAGGTATATATAAATCTTTAGAGAGATGGAAGGTCATTTGGATGCACTTTAGATCAGGAAAAGGCAGTGGCGGAGAAAAAGCAAACTACATATTTTTGTCCATTTAAGTTTGCACAGGTCATGAAAGCAGGCAGGACACCTCCCTTTGATCCACTCCATCAGACAGTGGCAAATTCTAGTTGCAGTTAGCAAAGAGCAATCCTATTCCACCCCAGAAACCACCAATATGGTACTTTCCTCTCCACAGCACTGTGACCCATGCCTCAAGGGTGCTGCAGGGTTCCTAAGCCCTGGCTGGGATGGGAACAAATCAAGACTTGCAACCAGATGTGCTCTGGAGATAACTTATCTCTACTTTATCTCCAAGAATAAAGCCTGGTAAATCACTGCAGGCTCTAATTCAGAGCTGAAGCATTTCAGTATCTTTTAGAACGAGTCTTGCATCACTAAAGTGGAAATAGTGCACTAAATTGTTTTTTTATCTGAAGTGAGGAGCATGGAGTGGCATTACTGGAGGAACCTGGTGTCGTAGACAGACATCATCTTTGCTTTCAGACTGGTACAGGCTAAGGCAAATGGTAGGTGAAATCAGGCAGAGGAAAACGAATGTTTCTTCACAGCTATTTGCTGCACTAAGATCTTGTTAAATTTTCACGTCGGTGCATTTTAAGTGGCAGATCCTGCTCTGGGTGTTACAGGAACACAGACACCGTCCGGCAGGAGCTGGGTTGGGATGGGGCAGGGAGGGCTGTGTGTAACTGCTCCTCAGGCTGGGAGCAAACCAGGCCTTGCCAGTTGGCTAGAAATTGCTGTTTATCACAAACAGACAAACAAAGTGGTGCCAAACCTGACTCCACTGAGCTGCAGATCACACATTTTAAGTGTCAAACTTAAAGGCAGCCGTGGTCTCCAGGCTGGTACTTGAGCAATTCTGTTTGTACAGAGGAAAAAGAAGGATCTCTTCCCACCCTGCCCGCAGAGCAGGTTTATTCCCAAGTTTTCTAACTCTTGCCTGGTGGTCTCCTCAAACATACTCAAATTTACTATCCCAATAATTAAGAGGTTCTTTTTCTAGCTGATACAGCAAATGGGCCTTGACAAGGGAGAAAGGTACCTAATTTCTTCCAGTGCCAGTAGCTTCCAAAGCGGCACCTGAGTACATGAAAGCAGACTGCTCTGCTGGCTTGAGGAGAAATGTACTCTGTGAAATTTAAGCAGGGACGCAACAGAACCTGTCTTGTACAAGCAGCTCAGTTGCAGCTCTGGGTGATAGACATCTTGGGAAGCACAGACTGGGGGGGAAGAAAGGAGGGGAGAGACGTCAGCCAAATCATGGCCCTGGGCATGAGAGATAAAGCTAGCAGCCACAGGAGCAACAAGAACAGCCCTACCACAGAGACAGGTAACTACAGACAAGACTGGACGGCTCTCTGGAGGAACTGGAAAGTGCCTCTGCTTGTACCATGCTTCTCTTCAGTGCCTGATGAAAAGACATCCAGGAACGAAAGGGTAAAGAAGCAGGAACAGGAATGGGGGAAAAGCAACGGGAGAAGGTGGTGGAAAAGGACAGTGTTTATAAAGAATGGAAGTTGACCACTTTTTCATAGACTACATTCTTTGCACTTAAGAGTTTAAACCAGACTTACTTACATATACAGTATTTTAAAAACTAACCCTATTTTATAGGATCTCATATAGCTATTGCTGTACCCGAGTACTTAGTACATTAAATAATTCAGCTAATCTCTGTCACAGAGAGCTGGTGCTTCGATCATTCTCCAGTGGGGGAAGAGTGTATTTAGTACCACTTTGTTTTAGAGGGGTGGGTCTCTTTTGGTCCAGAGGACCCTACATTTTAGTTTCTGGTAAAATAAAGCTCAAGTTTTGATTAAGGCCTTGGAAGGCATCTCCTACCCAGTCAAGCTTTACCCTGATTATGGAGAAGTCAGCTGTACCCATGGAGAAAAGTTATGAAACATTAAATTTTTACTTTAGAGCTTTAAATCTAGACACAGTGGAGGGAGGTTACAGTAAAGTCAAGGACAGACAGCTTAACCTGCCTCTAGTCTAATACTAAGAAGTAGAGAGCAGGGGACAGCCTTTACGTGGTTTGATAAGACATGAATATTTGGTTTTAATTGCAGTATCCCAAGGGCATATCCCAAGGTGCATTGCTTTGCTGTAGCTCAGATGAGGGCTGACCCAAAAGCCAAGGAGAACCCCTTCTCCCCTTTCCATGGACAGAGTTAGACGTTAGATTTCTCTGTGCACCTTCAGCTGTGAGGTTCCTTGTGTGCCCCAAAGGGAGAGAGCAGGAAAGGCTTTCTGTGATCCTCAGGAGAAGTCCTGAGCGGAGCAGCATGTGTCAGGGTATGGACTCACGCTGCAGAAGAGGGTGTGCCTGGTGTCTCTGTAGCCATACCCTCTAAACTTGCTGACTGTCACTTCTGGCATGGCTGGGGTCAGCTCCTGGCTCAGCTACCGAAGGGTTACTCAAGCGGCCCTGCTGGCAGCCAGCTGAAAGGTTTACCTTAGCCACACCTGCACCTGCACCATAACACTTCACTGCAGCGGCCCTGCTTTTAAAACGTTTTTGTTACCACATGATGGAGACCAGGGGAGCATGGGCGGAGAGACTCTGCCCGTTTTTATGATTAAAATTCTTTTCTTAAACGTGGCCTGGCTTTTAAAGTCGAACTATGTTGAAAGAAAGATCCAAACCATCAGGTAGGACCTGTTTTAGAGCGGCATGGTTTTGCCAGCCTCCTTGCTCCAGCCCTGGCTGCTCTGCAGACCGAGCACAGCAAACCAGGCACAACCCCGCCTAAGGAAGCGGAGTTACAGCAGAGAAACCAATAGTCCACCCTGGCCTGCCTCTTAAAAAAGAGCATCTTGCATCTAATGTGTGGCATTTAAGACTTGTGCGGCACTAACTATTAATCATGGCTGTGACACTCCCCACTGTGTTTGTCCTCCTTCACTGAAATATACCAGTGTTAAAGCTGCTGTTTGTGCAAATACAGTTTGGCAAATATCCATCTATTTCTACAGCAGCAATTGCTATGGAAATATGAGAACTACCACGTGTATGACAGGGAATTGCAGTTCCTTGCTTTATCACCAAAGGAAATGGCAACATAAAGCCTGCTTTTGAACTAGGAACTGGCAGAAGATGTTACTACGTGGACAAATCCCAGCGGCTTCAGGCTTCACCTGGCTGAGAAATGGATCACTTTTTCCTTTCCTACTCAAGAGTGGGAGTAAAGATAAGGAGAAAGGTAACTGGGGTGAGGCAGCAGCCCTACTTGTGTTGAAAGAGATCTCAGCAACATCCAGCTTTTTTAAAGTCTGAGGTTAGGAAATATATTTGGTTGCTTTGAATTTTGAAATCTCCAGTGCCTTTGACCTTCTTTACATCACATCAGCCGATACTGAAGCCAGGTGGAAGACAGTTCACTATACAAGAAATATTTCTTTTTTTTTCTCTGTTCTCTTTTCCCGAGTAGGTATTTGTTTCCCTACCACATCTCTTCCATACTACATTGCACAGTATGAAGGACATTAAAAAATTCCCTATAGCAGATTATGTAGTATTTTGCCTAACTGGGTGATAAAAAAATTTGCCTTTTTTGTAATGGTATTTTCATATTGTAAATGCAGCTTCCATTCATTTGTTGGAAGTGAGAGTGAGAAATCCTACACAAACCCTGCTGTTTGGGTTTTTTAAGCCCCAGTTATATTGATCACAAATAAAACAACCAGTTCCCAGTCACACAAGCCCTAATAAGTTACTGTATCACAGGAAACCCTTCTGTGGATATGACTATTGCTATGACATGGGAAATAGGGTCTAGTTTCTTTAATTTAAATCACAAGCTAAGCCAGCAAAATAAATGCATCCTTTCATGTAGACTAGCTCAGGCCTATCAGAACAGACTCAGTTTCACATAATGAAAGAGGCAAAATATTATCACACTAAGAAAAGAAAGTGGTCAGAAGTGGATGATTTAAGAGAAAAGGGTTGTTACCAGCATTATCATTCTGGGTAAGAGTTTATTTGTGATGGCCCAGTCACACTGTAGCTGCAGAAAGTTAAGGAAGATATATACTTAATACATTACAAAGAACAAGCAGAAATGCACAGGTAGTTTACAATTTGTTCAGAAGTGCATTTCCTTAAATTTTTCCTACTGTGATATGCATGGTTCAGGAACAGCCTTCTAATTACATCCTGTGGTTCAGTTGTGTAGACTGGACTCAAGTCACCTGTACAGCTGTCCCGAAGAGGCTATTTCTGCTCCATTTATGACTTCGGAGTGTCTGGGGGTTTGGTTGTGGTCAATGTCAAGTGGAACAAGTTATTTCCCACAGGGGAACATGTGAGGGTACACACTGAGTGAGAAAAGAGCTTTCTGTAAGAGTACAAGCCTGGGACAAGAGAGGCTGCTGCCCAGTTCCGAATGAGAGCTGGCCCAGAACAGCAGACAACCTCTCCCTTATCTTCCTCTAATTATCGGTTGTAATCTGGCTTGGTTAAACAAAAAAGTACTCCTAAATATGGTGTTCAGCTTCATACAGGCACACAAAGAAAGGGAAAAGTCTTTTTTGATGCACCTCTGGGGACCTGGGGCAAAAGTTCACTGTGTTTGGCAACAGTGATCACAAAGTAAAATCATTTAAGCCTTGGCTGGTCATGTCATACAGTATTAAAAAGAATTGACCTACTTAAAAAAATAAATATTTCCAGCTCTGAAAAAATACTCTCTTCCTAGTGTTGTGTACTCACATTATTTTATTAGAACTTCCCTGCTGGGCAGCTTTCCAAATAACCTAGGTTTTCTTCCAGCAGCATGTGTGAACAGCCTGCACACACGTCATTCAGGCTCCCCCTAACTTTCAGGTTTTAGGAGCAGCTGGCCAGCTGAGCCAAAAAAGAAAGATGTCATTGTGTGACCATGACAGGTTAGAAGGGCAGCATCACCAAACAACACTTGAGAACAGAGCTCTTCTCAATTCGTACCATTTATAGAAAGCTTCACTGAAGCACAACACACTTAACTATATCAGTGAAGCCCTAATCCTGCAATTTTAAGTTATGAAAGACTGTGACACACAAGTTGAAGCTTGTCATACAGTTAGTGCAAAACATATCTGCTGAATATATATTATAGGGGTAGCTGAATCTCCCCCCAGTGACTAGACCAGCAGAATCTTAGATTATGGGAAAAAAATATTTGGAGTTCTTCAATGCTTCTTTATATGAGGAATTCATTTCCTGCCATCTGAAATACATTTATGGTCAGATAGGAAACACAAACACCAACTGTGCATTATAGCCATACACACAAAAAAAACCCATAAGGCAAATGAGGGCCTGAAAAGGAGGAATAACTCTATTTCCAGAATCTTCCCCAGGTGCATGCTTGGTCTAATGAACAAGCTAGAATGTAGCATGGCACTTGGTGCTAGATGGTGCCTAGGCAGCTCAAGGGTCAACCTTGCTCAGACAGACTCAGAGTATCAGTGCCAGATACTTTAAAATAAAATAAATTTTTTAAAAAGTCTTGCCTTATTTCCTCACAAAGTCAATATAAAAATTTAGACCCTAGGCAGTGATCCAGGTTGACTGCTCTCCAGCAGTTCCTGACCCCATGTCTCCATAGTCAAAGTTCCCCGTGCATATCCAGCTGGGCAGAGACAGGGGCAGGAGAGCTTCATTGTGGAGGTTTCAATAGAAAGGGTGGTCCAGTAAAATTGCATTTCAGAGCCAGGTCATTCTGGATGAGGTCATATCCTGCCCTCCATCTCCTTCCCACCAAAGTTGAGTCATCTGAAGCCATAGGTTTGTAATTCCCTTTAGCAGTCTTCAGGGACCGTCATATAGAGCCCTGGTTCCTAGACATCCTGCACAACCGGGTTTTAGGAGTTGCAAACCCTATCTTGGGCATCCAGTAACACATGGACCCATTGGAAACCATGAATCAGCTTCCTCCCACACAGAGAGAAATTCCAAAGGAGTCAGGCTCCCAGCAGCACCTCAAAAATAACCACTGCCAAACAGGGTGAAATGAGTCTAACTTGGGCAAATGTCTTGGCACACAATATCACAGGGGCCTGTAGGTGTGCAAGTGCTCACACACAGTAATAGTAATAGCCTGTGATATGTTATGCTTTTCACAGGATATATTTTCTACTAGATCTATTTTTCTTAGTTTAGAGAATTCACAGTCTAGCGCATACATATACATATATATATATATATATATACACACATACACACACACATATATATATCCATATCCATTTCTGTTGAATTATCTACCCTTCACATTGAAGACTGCATAGAAATATATTGTGTAGTTTAAACTTATCTTGAACATGACTAATATAAGCAGGAAAAGCTAAATAATAAGGAAAACAGAAAGCAAGATAAGATCATAGAGAAGACTGAAGCTTTGAGTCTTTCTGTTCCAGATTCATGTACTGCACCAGGAAGGCTCACGATCACCATTTTCTCCTTCATCATTAAGTGGGCATTCATCCCAGAGCAAGTTAACCCTGAAATTGCTTTTTGCTTTGTACTCTGTGTTATCTCAGGTGAATCTAGGTATTCCTAGCTTAAGAGAAATTTTCTTCCTAAAGTAAATCATTTGGTGCTTCACAGCAATTATTACTCCATCTCAGGACGTATTTGAAGAGTTCTGTCAGTCACACTTCATGCCTAGGCAATAACAACGTACCAGCAAACTACTGAATCTGACTCATTGGCAGGAAAGTTAAAGCCTCTGGGTTTATTCACCTGGATAAGACAAAGCTTTCCAAGACAGGTCTTAGGTGTAGGAGTCTTCACGCTGATGTAAGGTCTCCTAAAGCCCTTCCACCGAAACAAGGGAACTTTATTCTTGAAATTCCTCAACAAATACACACATATGAGATCCTCTTTGAGGTATGACATACCTCAGTAATAAGTAGCACAAGCCTGAGAGAAGTTCACTCTAAACCGCTGGTAAGTGTATTTGGTATAAATGACATTGCAAAAGTTGAAACGTACCTCATCCCCATGCATATTAGCAACATACTTGAACTCTGGAATGCCAATCTTATGATGGGTTGGAAACCTTCCCAGAACAAGAACCCACAGGTCTCTACCTTTAAGAGGGGAAGGGGAAAAGACATTTTTAAACAAGTGCAAAAAATCATACAAAACTTCGAGAACAACAAAAAAAAAGAATAAAAAGAGTTGGTCATTAAGACCACGATACAAATACTCATATTTCCTTGTTGCCCAGTCAGTCCTGTATGGAGCTCATCAAAGTAGACTGTGGGGTTATTTTAGTCTATAAGTACTTGTTAAATTAGTTATAGGAAGAAATATGTTTTGCCTTCTGACCAGAAGTGTGTAGTGAACCCTGCAATTTCAAAAGCATTTAGTCAGTGCTAGAAAAGAGTTTGTTGGTTTCTTTTTTGTAATAAACATTCTTCAAATCAAGTTTAGCAAGCAAGATCTCGTCAAGCAAAGTCACCAAGAAACTAAAGAGTATTTAAAATAAGACGTTCTTCCCCCAGAAAAAAGATTAGATCATAAGGGTTTTCTGAAGTTTTAATTATCACAAAGAAATAACTTTTTTTTTAATACTAAAAATCATACAGAAAATCTAAACACATTTATGAGTTACTGCTCAGAGGAGACTCTGGGGAGAGTTATATTGGAGACATATTAATAAAAAAAAGCAGGGAAAGAATTAATAGCTACAGAAAGAGCGTTAGTTAGGACCACTAAAGCTGCACAGGAAGCTGAACTTTAAGCAACAAGCTAAACAAACAAACATATATTTTGGAAGTTCTCATTTAAAGGGTGGGAGGGGCATTTATTATTATTATTATTTTTAGTGATACTGTGGCATTTCAAATCTTATCTGCAAAACTGTATTTCCCACTAGCCTGCTCAATGAGGTAGAAAGCTCTTGTTTCCATAGCTGGTAGCAATGAAACTGGACCAGTTCCTTGCTAAGAGCAGTCACAGCCTATGGATTGCTGACGTCCAGTTCTTGCCTGCTCCCTGTCCCCAGCTTTCACCCAGAGCTTAACAGGTTGAATCAGAGTCTCAGGCTTAGGATCAAGAAGCAACAAGACAGCACTGAGAGCAGACAGATTCAACAAGGAGTGGTCTCAGGATCACCTAATTTTACACAGTCAATCTAGAAGACATTGGTGTTCAACCCTTATATCCACATGTTACAACAAAGCTATGAGATGCTGCTACTGACTCTTTCATTGAAGGACTATGTGAGCAAGCAATCCATACTTTTAAATGTAAGTTCACAGTAAGTGCTTTGGTGAATAGGTGAGTTATTTGGCTTTGTTGTATGCAGAGCCACCATTTCATTAAAAACCAAAACAAGTTTGACTTTTCCTAAGTCTAGAAAAGTTACAGAGAAGCACATCCTTCTTCAAGAAGTAAGGATAAAGAATCTCTAATTCCCACCACCCTAGCCCTCCTCCCCCTCCAAAATCTCCAGCTGTCCCTTCCAATCTCAATGATCCTGCAATTCTGTGAAAATAGAGGACAAGTCTTGCTGCAGTAGTGTATGTCTGGAACTGGAAAAAAAAAACCCCAGTCATGACAAAAACATGCTACTTTTATTCACAATCAAGCATGGACAACAATCTCAGCTTAATTTCCATCTCTGCAATGTGTCAGCCTCTCCATGGTTGTATCCAGGGGCAGCCTATAATGAAGTACCAAGGAAGTCTTTCCAGAGTGCTCCCATGATTCTTTGTCCTTAGAAGTCCCTCTAAGCCATTCTGCCCAGCTCTCCTTCCCTTTTCTGGAAGGAAATCTCAGTAATCCCTCCTTGGTGCCCAACTTGTCTATTGTTACATGAACTGCTGCACCAAGAGGATCAAACCTGCGTACAGTTGCAATTACAGCTTTTCCACCACGGCCCAAACTCAAGGTGACTCCTGTGAACCTACAATGTGCAGCTTCCCTAGCTAGGGGTTCATCAGACTGAGTTGCAGTGCCAAAGAGCATATCCAACGTCTAAAAGACAGTGGTAAAAATATGAGATAAGACAGCAAAGGACCTATATTGGACACCTGATGGTGTCCCAGCTCTCTCCTAGATGGAGGTGGATACAGCTAAACTGTAAAGCATGGTTTCCTACAGAGGAGACATATACCTTCTATAAGGTTATAAATATATTCAGCCCTGGGACTGCCTGTTATCAGTGTGTGTACCAAGCACATAGACAAGGCTTCAAAATATCTTAGAGCCAATGGGTTCAGTGAATTAAGTGTAAAAAGTCCTCACAGGGCAAGTGAAATAAGTGCCAATTAAAAGCATGAATTTCCTCAGATCCTCAACGATTCTCTACACAAGCACAAAACAGTGACCTAGAAGGTGAGACAGCTTCGTGTAGGATCAGGGCATTAAACCAATCAATATATTGAATACATTTATGTTATCTTTATGTACATAATTATTATCCAATATATAAAATACCCAATCAATCACAGCAGCCAAAAAACACTGCCGTCCTTAGAACATAAAGTATTTATCTCACAAATAACCAGACAGTAACATTAGTCCCTGGCTTTATTTGAATGGAAGCAGATGAGAAGGGCTATTTCAAATCCAACTGCTGGCAATGACAACACCCACATCCGTTGTGTACAGACTTTTTGGAGCACCTTGTGAGCCCATGTAGCACAGTGCCATATACTTTAGCCACTTCCCCATAGCAGCACTAGCACTGATTCAGTACACTATATATACACTGAAGTAGCAAGAGTCCAAGTACAGCTAAAATGCTATAGTTATTTCTGTCATTTAAGACTTTCTACAAATAATATTGTATTCTGATTTCAAATTTTAAAAAAAATATTTCCAGTGCCCCGCTATCAACTGTGCTCATTC
>NW_010178228.1:13122-16676 GCF_000695765.1 Mesitornis unicolor | reverse complement strand
CCTGCTGCTATCACTGTGAAATTGCACTCATGGGAAATACAAGGAAGAGCTAAGTATAGACTAGCAGTAAGTAGTGATTTAAATTGGTCTTTCAAGCACTAGTGCTTAGACTGTTTATAGTTTGTGTGAGGGCCATCTAAATGATAAACACTCCCATGAACTGAGACACCAATTATTTCCTGGCATTTCCAGCCTGTGAGAAGTATTAAACCTACCATTAACAATTAAAATAAATTCCTGGGTCTGCTGAGCCTGCAGTACTGGATAGTGTACCTATGAGGGATGATGCAAGATTTCTTCCCATACAGCAGTAAGTTACTACATATAAAAAGATTCAGCATATAGATAAAGTTTCCTTTAATCAGTAAAGCCTAGATAACTCTGGTTTTGTAACTGAAGTGAACAGCTAAGCTAACTCCCATGCTTTGAATCAACTGAATGTTTAACAAAAAGCCTTTTCTCACTGCCAAACCAGAACTGACTTCAGCTCAGTAGTGAACTATTGGGTTGGCCAAGAAGTAATTGCATTTTTTTCCTAGGTAAATGAAAGGTAAATTTTTCCACGGGAAACAACTTTACGAAGCAATAGTGTCCATTTTGTTCAATTACCTTTTGCCATCTTTCAGGCAACTTCATGATTCCACACTCAAAAAAGTTATTAATTTTTTGGCAAAAAGCAGTTCCAAGAACGATCTGATATCTTCATCAGCAGTGAGGCTTTTGCCATACAAGACATTTTGTAAAGAACGAAACAAACAGGAGTCTAATGGTGCCGGTCTGGCAAATATGGTGGATGTGGTAACACATCACATTCAAGCTGCAACGATTTTTGATGAGTGACCAAACTCGTATGTGGTCTAACGTCATCATGGAGAAACACACCACCTTTGTGATTCATCAATTCTGGACACTTCTGTTTGGTGGCATCATTTAATTTCTCCAGTTGACAACAGTACACCTATGAATTAATGGTTTGGTTCCTGGAAGCAATGCAAAATACACAATATCTTTGAAATCCCTCCAGACTGACAGCATACCCTCCCTTTGGTGAACATCTGCTTTTGAAGTGTGAGCTGGTTCGGTCATGCTTGCTCTACGATCTTTTTCATTTGCTGTTGCTGTAGACGATGCATTTTTCATCGCCTGTTACCATGCATTTTAAAAATGGATCATTTTCTTCACATTTCAAGAACCGCAGATGTCAAGATGCTTAGTGAGATGAATTTCTTTGAGATCCTGTGGTACTCAGATATTGAGCTTCCTAATGTATCCAAGTTGGTTTAAGTGGTTTTCAATGATCAATTTCTATATGTTAATATTATCATCAATCTCTCATGTCACTTAATGCTGTTTGGATTTGACCAATGCCTTTATTTTGTCATTATCAACTTTGATTTGTCTTCCTAAGCATGATGCATCTTTAACAACAAAATCTCCAGACTGAAATTTAGCAAACCGATTATGACATTGCCAGTTTTAAGGCATCTTTACCATACCCATCACACAGCTTTTTATGAGCTTGCACAGCAGCTTTTTTTCCTTTTCTGAAGTAATACAACAAAAATGGCAAAAATGTTCCTTTTGATTTTCCACTTTGAAATCAATACTGAATAAAAAATTGTTAAGAAAAGAATGCATTTTCTTTTTCTAAAACAAGCTTGACCTGTCAGCTGTAAAGTTAAAAACCAACCAACCAACCAAAGAAAAACAACAACAACAACAACAAAAGGTGCAATATGCTGGCTACAGTCCTCTGGACTGGCCATGTGTGGCACACTGAATTCATGAGTAGTAACTGCAGTAATGCTTACCCATGTTGAGGCAGTCCCTACCTAGAAAGGCACAGAAGAGAGAGCAGAGGAAGGAGGATCGAGTTTCAGTAGAATGCAAGGGCCAAGACCAATTTAGTCATAGAAATGATCACAGAATCTTAGAACAGCCCAGGTTGGAAGGGACCTCAAAAGATCAACTGGTCCAACCTTTCATGGGAAAGGGAGGCCAGATAAGATTATCAAGCACTCTGTACAATTGCATCTTGAAAAGCTCCAGTGATGGGGACTACAACATCCCTGAGGAAGTTGTTCCAGTGAATGTTTCTTCTCACTGTAGAAACTTTCTTTCTTATATTGAGATGAAATATCTCCCAATGTAACTTGTCTCCATTTTCCTTTGTCTTTTTCCACATAGCTGCTTGTGAAGGGAGAGCCTCCAACCTCTTTGTAGCCACTCTTTAAGTACCAGAATCCTGTGATGAGGTTTTCCCCCAAGCATTCTCTTCTCTACAAAAACAGCCCAAACTCCTTCAGTGTTTCCTCACAGGGCAGGTTTTCCAGACATTTGTTGATCTTTGTCACCCCTTCTTTTAGGCCCTCTCCAGTCTATCAGCATCTTTCTTGAATTGTGGGGACCAGAACTGGACACAGTACTCCAGATGCAGCCTGAGTACAATCAATGGGATGATCACATCTTTATCTTGGCTAGTAATGCTCCTGCAGATGCAGCCCAGGACCAATTTGCATTTGTTGCTGCAGCAAGCACACTGCCTACTCAAGTTCAGCTTGTCCACCAGAACCCCTAGGTCTCTTTCCACAAGGCTGCTCCCCAGCCACACAGATCCTACCCTGTACAGGGCTCTTTGATTATCCCATCCCAGGCGCAGAACCTCACATTTGTTTTGTTAAACTTCATACTGTTCTTGCTAGCCCACTCTTCCAGCCTGTCTAGGTCTCCTCAGGATGGCTTGTCCTTCTGACTTGTCCACCTCACCACCCAGCTGGTGTCATCAGCAAGTGTGGTGACAGTACTTTCAATTCCATCAACCAGATCATTTATGAAGATATTGAACAGCATAGAGTCCTGTATCGATCCCTGGGGGACCTCACTCGTGACAGGCTGCCAGCCTGAGTGAAAAACATTGATGATCACCTTCTGAATATGGCCTGTTAGCCCGTTTCCTACCTCTCTCACAGACCACCTGTCCAACCTGCCCCTTGCCAGTTTGTCCAGGAGAAGGCTGTGGGAAACAGTGTCGAAAGCAGTTTAATCTGGCTCCAGATCTGACCGAGTACCGATTTGAATAGTACAGCACTGAATGTAGCTCACACAAAACTTACTCTGACACTGGCTAAAAGGACTGTTTTCAGATGTCTAAATCCAAGCCTCAGATATGAATCTGCTTGGATCCATCTATGTTACTTATAAAACACATGAAGCTAAATTATGAAAAAAGGCCACGTGACATTATATCGAATCAAAGGAATGACCTCCAAAAATACACTCTTGAGATTTGATGCAAGCCACAACAATTTACTTCTTTGTATTTCATATCCTCTTCCTTAAAACTTACTAAGTTCTACTCTTACTTATCCCATGTTTGGCAATGAGGTTTAGGCCATGTAGCATATTATCAGGGTGTATTTCATACCCTCTTCCTTAAAACTTACTGAGTTCTACTATTACTTATCCCATGTTTGGCAATGAGGTTTAGGCCAAGCAGCATATTATCAGGGTGTTTTGCATATTACCCAGAAAGATATGGCCCTAAGGTGTAGGGA
>NW_010178228.1:0-13091 GCF_000695765.1 Mesitornis unicolor | reverse complement strand
GTAGGGAAAACCACCTCTGTAGTAAGAAAAGAAGATAGAGAAGTTAAATAGAAAGTGCAAACAATGTAAAATTTCAGCAGTCAATTTGATTTCAACCCTGCTCAATTCCAACATAAGCAGACCTTCAGCCTAGATCCTATGCTGAGAATACCAAGACAGTAGTGAAAAAAAACACACCAGCTTATGTTTATAGCAGCTTCCACTGCAAGAGCAACCACTACATAATTATGGTTTGACAGAAGAAAGAGAAATTATGCAAATAACCAGCATCTGCATTACTTATACAAAATAATGCGAGAAGATGGGATGGCTTGAAAGTCACTCCTTGAAAAATTCTGCTGTAGATATACCACAATTCCCACATATGGTGTTTAATCCACTTTAACTATGCACACTAATACTGGAAACATTTCCCTAGCTGCATTTGGCAACGTATTCTGCTATGTCCTGAGATAGTCCATCCTTACTGGCTACCAGTAATACTAGTGTAAATCTAGGTTAATTGTTACCATGCAAGACACTAAGGCATCTTTACAGTTTTCTTTTTATTGCAGAACCATGTCAGGGTATCCCTCCCAGCTGCATTTTACACGTATTTTCTGAGACTAAGTCAAATATGCTTATTACTACACAAACTTCCTTATCTTACAGGGAGAGATTAAGAAATCAATTCTGGCTTTATCACTTCTAACTTTTATATCACATTCATGGTAAATCTGTTTCCATGCTAACATAAACTATTCTTTGGCTTTTAAGTTTTGTGATCTATTTCTTGCATTTACTGCAAAGCTCAGCACTGCCAGCATGTAACAAAGTAGTACAATTGCCCCTTTGTGCACACACACTTGAGGTATTTCTGAAAAGGGCAAGAAGATGGAAATACAGAGTCATTAAGTACCTATGTAAGTTAGTATTGCACTCACAAGCTTTAATATGAAGGCAAAATGTTAGTTTCTCCATGATAACAGTGGGCCAACACACTGTCTTCTGGCAAAACACTACCACAGCTAATGAGGGACTTCAGGAACAATTCCCTTTTGTCAAGCAAGCACCAGCAGCACCCTCGCCCTGTGGTACCCTGATTTGCCATCACCAGTTCAAGCTGGAAAATCAAAAGCTATTTTGAAACCTGTCTTCTGCAAGAGGACTGCCCAATGGCAGCACATATGGCTTGATTCAGATTCTAACAGATTTTGAGTTACCAGTACATTATTTGTATAACCAGAAATGTTTAATCAGAATGACTGATAGAGTAGCATTGCAGACGTAGCCTTACAGACACGAACAAATATGTGAGTTCTATCTAGCCAGACTGTTGAGTAAAGCATCCTCCAGATTATAGTAAGTAATATAAATGTATCCTTTGGGGATATAAATTTTTGTAAGTTATCAGCCAAAAGAGGCAGCTGTCTCTGTTCAGAAAACAGACACCCTAGACAAATAGTTTATAATCGGAATAACCTATGTACCTGAAGCTGGGATCAGCTGGACATCTGTATGAGCAACTGTAGTACATCAGATTCTTTTGTGAGAGTTTATTCTTACTTTTAATATAACATATTCTCATTGTACTTTGAGACAGAAAGGATTATCTAAAAACTCGGCCTGGATTAGCATTAGCAATGAACTAAATTGGTATCCCAATAAGCGCTAGGACACTTTAGACATAAGAAAGTCTTCATGGTATTTGGAAGGATTAAAAAGAGGCAGATCATAACATATGTTAACCAGGCATATCTGGCAATATTCAGCATGGTGCATGGGTAAGCAGGACAAACCCAGAAGAGCCCAAGGTAACGTTAGACTGCAGGGCTACCTCGGTCACTCTCCAGTACCCCCTCCCCAAACTGATAGCACTTATTATTTGGGCAGAGGACCAAAGGTTTTACTGCTTGCTTTGTTTCCCCAAGTAGCCTGCTTAACTGAGAGGCTGTAAAAGAGATCTGTAGCAAGAACTACTCTCAGAAGGAGTGAAAAACATTGATAAGGAAAAAATGCTTGTCTGAGGACAACAGCAAGAGAGAGTAATTGGTACAGTACCTGTGAAGCATTTTAAAATTTTATTTCAAAGCGTTAGGACCATTCTGTGCTCTGTATTTCCACTTGTCAACTTTCTGAGTGCTAATACAGTCCCCTCTCAGCCAATTTGTAGTATTTCTTGAGATACAAAGGACCAGAATGTTTCAGCAACAGATGCCCTACCACTTAGTTACTATGCTGGAGCCACTGCTTAACTTGACACTTTAGGTCTCTTCCCATGTATCCCCTCTTACAGGCATAAGGCCACCTCTGTCTCTAAAGAGAAAAAATAAATAAAAGTAACAATTTCTCACTATTTAATAAGCATCTATCTACTTCCAGAGATTACACCAGCCAATCCAATTTAGAGTCAGTACCTTATAAACAGCACCATAGGAAAGACCTATAACTTAAAAAATAGATACTGTTTATCTGTAACAAAAGCACGTGAGAAGTTCATGGTTCATGTGCTTGCTTATCTTCATAAAGGTTTACAAATCTTTGGTTTACTGGGACATCCATAGCTGCTTTAGATACTTTCACAGGACTTGTATTTTACGAGAACAACAACCATTTCTTTCCTACATGAACGTGACTCATCACGCTGTACCATTTCCAGTTCTCATCATGAAGCTGAGCACACTCTTTATACACAAAACACTGAAACATTGCCAATCCAGAGTACAGTCTCTGCAATAGCACCTTATACTTTATTTGAACACAAATCAAGAAATAAAAATAAATTTTAAAAATCCAAACAAAAACAACCCAGAAGGGAATGCTGGGTTTAAATTAATATACACTGACCTTATTCAGTATTGCTCACTGAGAAGAAAGCAGCACCACAGACACATAGAATTACCCTGAACAGGCTTTCCCTGCTATTTACACTGATTTAATATGCACTCCCAGAAACTAAACAGACTATTTTTCCTTTTCACCAGATCTTACTTCTGTTACCACTGGGTGGTAATATGCGTGCTTTAAAATTCTAAAAATGTGTGCTTTATTTTCTGAATAAGGAGTGAAACTGGTATGCATCTAATGGTTTTCAGAAAAGCTGTTGTATACATCAAAGAAAGTAATATTGCTCATTCGTAGCAGTACCACTGGATCACCACAAGCCAGGCACAAGGAAGGGGGTGGTTTGTTTTCAAGTGCAATTTATGCAGATTCAACAGTTTTATTTGGCCTACCCTTCTAACACCAGAGGAAGAGGAGGCCAAAACGATTCCTGCCACTTGAAGGCAAGAGAGGGAGTAGAAAACCAGGAGGAGATTAGAGGTTGTTGCTCCTACATGGCTGAGAAGTTACTGGTGTATTTTGAGGGTTTCAGTGCATTGAAATGCCTCAGGATACTTGCTCTGCATATCCTGTAAACATCCTTGGCAGATCCCAGACATTAAGTTTGCTCCAAGAATAGGAAGCTCTAAACTATACCCATCTCAGCACTGGAAGCAGAGTCCTACAAATTCAGACAGTGAGCATCTTCCCCCCACTCCCCTTTTACAAAAAACAACCAACCAACCAACCAAATAACAACAAAAAACCCAACAAGAACAACAAAATAACAATGAAACAAACCCAAACAAAACCTGGCTGAAGGGGAAAAAATGCAAGATAGATGAACTTTTTTAAAAGAACCCAATCCTTATAATAATCATTAATAATCTGTTTCTAGTTTAGTTAACAAACTACATTAGTTCGACCAGTTGATTCCAGATTCACTTTCAAAATGGGTAACAAAATGTCTCCTTAGAAACCATAGTGACTACCTTTTAGGAAGGGCATCAGGTACTACAAGGAAGTAAAATATAGGCAGTGTTACTTCCTACAGAGTAACTTAGTCCTTTGCCTCTTTGAGAAACATGCGCTGGTGGCCTTTGTTTCCACTTGGATTTTGAGATCAGCCTAATGCATTTGTGTATCAAAGCAAGCTTTGTGCTTTAACCTACTTTAGGTCCACCACAATTAGGAAACACGCTTTATCAGAAACAGCCAGGTTGGGCATTGCTAGAAATGTACACTGGGAAAGTATCATTCTGTCCCTACCCTATTCCTAGAATTTTCTCTAGCTAATCTTGGAAAAAAGAATACTGGACCAGACTGGACTTTAGAACTGTTACAGTAGGACTATATTTCTTATTGAGAACACAGCTTGCTTTTATTTTACCTTTAATAAAAATGTTATCTTTTTCAGATCTGCCCAAGAGCCGTTTAAATGGCCCAGATAACCGCAATACCCGTGGATGTAGAACACATTGGCTAGAAATAAACAGGAAACGTAACTCAACAGTCCTAAGTACACCGTGAGTTCAACACATTACACAGCAGCTACAGCCATTTAATTCAATGACTCCAACTGCCACAGACTGACCTTTCCCATAGCAAGTAAGTTGTAGACATCAAACTGCAGAATCATATGCTCAGAAGCATCCTGTAACCTCTTCCTCATGTTAGAACCATTGCAGAGATTAGAAAAGTCACTGTGCCAGAAGCAGAGCAGTTTATAGGGAGGGCAATGTCTCAGCTGGGAGGGGGAGAGAGCTACAGCCAGTCCTAAGCATTATTTGTTTCCACCTCCATCAGGTAGTTAATGCATAAAGAGTTCAGAAAGAAGAACTAGCATATCCAGCTTTCATTCAAAGAAAAAAAAAAACAGCCTTAAAAAAACCCACAGCAACCTAGATGTCTCTTCTACGCAAAATCATGCATAGCACAACTGCCTAAGGTACAAATGCTTGGGGGTAAGAAGTCACATGGCCTACCAACTAATTACAGTATTATGGGTAGGTCTCCATTTGTACCTATGTGAACTAGCTGAACATAATATGCCGTACCATAGCTACATACAGGAAAGCCGTAATTAGGCAGCCCTGAGAATCAGCAGCACCAGTTGCTCCAAGGATCTACAGCTAGAGCTCCTAGAGGCAGAAGGGCCATTCAGAAGGGATGCAAGGTGCACTGCTCTTCTCCTTTGGTGAGAAGTGAGTAGAGTGCTACTAGGAACACTTTTCTATTAAAAAGCCTCATCCTCTGAAGTTAGTAGAAGGGATGTGTTACTGTGCTTTCCTCAAGTAAGAGGAGAATGCAGACGGATTGACTGTCTGGGTATGACACAAGCATAGGATAAGAGTTTTATTCCTTTTTAAGTAAGCTTGCAATTAGAATTTGTTTAAAAACTAACAACGTGGTACTGAAAGGGCAATTCAACACATACCATTGATCATTAACATCAATGGTTACCCAATATTCCCTGTTCCTAGGGAAATACAGGCTCTGTAGCATGACACAAAGATCAGCAAAGTAGGCTGCGACAGGCTAATTAAGAGACCTAATCTGGTGGTAGAAGACCCTCAATTGAAGGGGTCAAGAGACTCACCTCCTGATTAATAGGCCTGGTTTATCTTTTTCTTTTTTGGAGAATCTTTTTCTCCTCCTGTGCTACTTTACAGCATCTGAAAAAACAGCAGTCTGAAGAAGTGAATACTGATTCAGGACCAGTGTAAGTCAACATGGAGTTACACATAAAAAGCAACTTAAAGTAAGTGTACAAGTTTGATTTGCCCCTTGCAATCAGCAGACCATAAATCAAACTGTCAGTATAGTTATGAGCTAGCTATACAAAGAATCACCAGCTGTGTTTTAAGACTGCACCTCTTAATTAAATGGCTAAAATTTATGTACAATGCTCTAAAGAGCAGAATCTTACATGTTAGAGGGAAAGGAAAACCCCAGTAATTTATCTGACCATTGTGCACCATTCTTAGTATCCTGAGCTCTGTGGTTTTGCACTTAGTTATTTGTTTGTTTGGGGGTTTTGTTTGTTTGTTTTAAAAGACCTTCTACAAATTTACCAGCTAAAGGATATGGAGATAGACAAAAATCAAACTGCAATCACCAGCTGCAATTGCTGATTCTCAGTAACACAGCTCCCTGGCATTGCTAACTCCACTGGTGTTAACTACGATATCCAGTCCTCAATTCTGTCTGCATCTAAACAAACATGGAAAGCTGCAAAATCTTGCTGAGGGAAAACAGGATGGCTGCAGGCTTAAGACCTTTACTGCTCTGAAGAGTAGTTTCAACATATGTTTGTCAAGCTTGACAACTACAAAGCATGGGGTAGAGAGGAAGCAGGAGAGCAGAGATTTTTTTTTCTCCACAATGCTGGTTTTACGTAAACGCTGCTCACAGGATTGGTGGACTATTTCTAAATAGATCAGATCTTTCAGTTTTAAAGCTACAACATAGAGACTCCAGTCAGTACCAATTCTAATACAAGAAGTGTTTGATCTGTGTTGCCAGGACAGGTTCCCTTTGAACAGTAATTTGAATTTATTTATTTATATTCAGTCAGGATAGAAATCTCTGATATGGCAGATTTCACTGAAACTGTATTTAAGTTTCATTTTTGTGTGTGTGCATACATGCCTGTAAAAGAAAACTGCACAACTTATACATACACGCATTTTCATTATTATTTTTAGATGTAGGAGATAGTATAGGAAGCAAGACAGAGATGGTTGACCAATCCACAGCAAGCATAAAGAGAAGATGTAAGCAAATTATTTTACTTTCACTGCAAGAGAATAGGAACATGCACTGAGTAAATTACTACATCTCTACATCTTAACATTGCTTTCATGTCAGTATGGCTATGCTTTTTATACAAATAGTTTACAAAAAATACAAAGCTTAGCATCAGATGTTTAAAAGACTGATAAGTCACATTATCATCTGACAAAATCTTAGTGCTTGGCTATCGGAAGACTGATTGCACGTAAACTACCTGTGTCACATTACAGTAGTTAATCTGCTATTGCAGGAGATAGAAGTGCTACCGCTTTTCTCCGGTAAGTAGACATACACAATATTCACATTTAAACTAATTCTGGTTACTAAATTGCTAGAGGTTGCAGTCAGATGAAATCTGAAACTATGTTTCAACATTTAGACATTCTGGCTTCAGTTGCAATAAACGGACTTAAAGCTAATGCAGTAAGGGTGAATTCTATTTAAGCATATGGTTTAGAGCAAAGCTCAGTTGGAAACTGAAGATTATGAAAAATACAGGCTAATACTTCTTTTTTATTAAGTCATGGTTTAGCCTTGACTAGATAAACCCCGAAGGAGCCAGTCCTCCTCCTCCTCACAATGACTCACAGAATATGCTGCAAATAAAGTTTACAAGGCTGTTAAAATCAAGCCCAACCATGAGCTCAAATACCCTTTTGATAATAACTTTAACACATAAAGCTACCTAGAATCTTGTTAACACATATCTACATGCCAGAAGCACTGACAAAGATTAGAATGAAGGTGATTATGAAAGAAGAGACCAGTAAGTGGTACATAAGGGGAAAAAATTTTCACAAGAGAAGCAGACAAGAATGGGTAGAAGTTTATCATAAGTTTCAGAATTACCATTTTTAAAGGACGTTTTTCACTTGAGCCAAGTGACTTTTGTATGCTTTACATGATGCCATCAGAGCGTCTCATTCATTCTTGCTTCTAAAAATGAGCATTGAAAACCTCAATGTGTATATTATCTATGCGCGCCATGCTTGCATGATGAGCTTGCAACTCACAGTACTAAGAAAATTTGTGGGGTGGGAGATATGGAGGAAGGAAAGGAAGGAGAGGTGTTATCAAGGGTTAGAGACAGGAGGAAAGCCATCTGCAGCAGTCATTCAGATGGAACAAATAGAAGGTAATACTCTTCTGTGCAAACACACATCACATCATGTAACCACAGAAAAAATAATTGCAATATTCTTTAAAGGCACCATGCTCCCTGTGGATTTTTCTCTGGACAACATGTTTATTTTCAAGACAAAGTCTTCTCTGACACATTTTTATTTTTTCTCCTTCCTTTTTAAAAATACACTGCTACTCACATTTATTTTGTACAAAGTATTAGTAATGGGTAACACTGAGAAACTTACCTCAAAGTACTTTGGGCTGTGTATAACCTTCTCAATCTATTTCCATACAGTGCCAGGAACCCTGAAACTAGCCTAAGAACAATTCCTGTAGAGTACAAACATCTTATGGATTCATATTTCAGTTTTTGTCTTCTGCAGCAGAAAAACTTGTTTTCTAGTACTTTAAACAAAGTAAAAACATCCAGAATATTTGTTTCTAATGTAAATTAAATAAAATTTACTGCACATTTTACTACTGATGGTAGTAACCCAGGCTCCTTCCATACTGTATCACAAGAAATGCCTGAAAATAAGTTGCTATTCTTCCCTAGATAGGCATGATTTTTCAGTCACATGCACAGACTATCAGTATATAGACTAGACAAGTACGATACCTGGTCTTTCATTATTAAATATTTGCACTGCAGTGCAATGAACCTGAAGTCAGCCTCCTGTAAACACCTAAAAGTAACAACCACACTGTATCAGAATAGATCAGGAGGTTTAAATTGATCTCTGGCTTATCTTGGGCACACATCCCACTGATGCTGGTGGAGAGTGATGCCAGGGACAGGTTAATTGCCTTGGTTCCCTATTAAACCTACTACCAGGCAGGCACACGCTTTCCACTGCACTACCCAAGTCCTAATACTTAATGTGCCCTTTTACTGAAGTCAGAGCTGCTTATCAGATGGAAACCTGGGCATGCACCATTCCCTTCTGTTCCCTTCTCAGTCAAAAAATCTTTCAGGACAGCTCTTTTGCAAGAGGTTATTTCTGGAAATTTCTAATGAAAACAAAATAAAATGTGGTCAGTTTGTTTTGCTTTGCTTTGCTTTTTGTCTCTCCAATGATAGAATCTGCCAAAGAGATGTTAATCTGTTAAGCAAACTTTGAAGATCTTCATTAGGTAAAGACAGAGGTACTTTAACCATGCACCACTTTTTGCTCAGTGAGCAGAAACTGGCTTAAGGATGATGTTTATAACTGTTCCAATTTGACTGGAATTCTAAAAATGCAGACTGGCCTCCAGAAAAGCTAGACCTAAAACACGTTGTAATTGGCATGCTATCACTTATCTGAATCTAGAGTGTATCAGAAAAGAGTTTTTAGAGAGTGTGGATCTACTACAAAGCCACTCAGCTCTTTCAATGTTGCTTGCCTTTGCTCTCCTAATAAGGTCATCAGGTCCATCTACTAGAATCCATTTCCACCACCCTCATTTTCTTTTGAAAGAATAGCAGCACAGTATCTTGAACAATGAAAAGCCACAGATCATACACATACATAAAATATTTTCTTTCTGATAATGCACACAGTAAGATTTGCTCACTCAAGAGTCAGTCTGGTTTTCACTGGGGGGGGGGCATTAGGTGGGACAGGTTGATCAGATTACACCAGGTCCCATTCTCCAGACTGACAGCTCTGCAGCCTCCTCTGTTATTATACAGTGCACAAACTGTGTTGAGGTTGGATATTGTATGCATTAGAAAACTGAGTTCCTGCCAAAGATCTTTTATGAGCTTATTCAACAACACAACTGAAATGAGGTATTTTCTGGCCCATCACACATGTCTACCTGCCTGCTTATAAGACCATATGAAGTCTCTCACAAATACACAAATTACCTACAAATCTTGAGGTATTTGAGGTTACCTACTAAACCAGACCAAAGAAGTAACACTCAGTTTTGCCAACCAATGGGCTAAGTCTTCTTAAGCTCTCTTCTCCCCTCATTTAAGGATAATAGCTTAGCAGATGAGATGGATAATTAAATATCATAGCTTTCAAATATACAGACCTGGAGACTGAACAGGCCATTGCTAGTCCAGAACACATTATTTCCAGTAATCTGGCAGAGGGGCAGTGAATTTCTATATGGTGATGTAAACCACAACAAAACAGGTTGGGCACCTTTTAGTTTGTTTTCCAGTGAGGCTCCTGGTACTGGTTCTGTTGTGTACTTTGCTGTTATAGCCTGCATACATTAAATAAACACACTTTGTAAATCTCGCTTCAAATTTATCCGCAACAAATCACACTTGACTGTTCACCTTTTATGCAGAAATGACTGGCTTAGTGGGAGAGAGGAAAAACCTGATCTTAGCAAGGCTTTCAGTCGTATCACAGAATCAGTTGGACCTCTGAGGGTCACCTGGTTCAAGCCCCCTAAGTTACTGCCCTTGCAGATAACCAAAACTTGGGCAGAGAGGGCCCTGAGCATCATAATCTAACTTTCAAGTTAGCCCTGCTTTGAACAGGAGCCCAAACTAGATGGCCCCCAGACATAAATTACTTTATGATCTGCTTGGAGCATGTGAGGCTTCTGACACAATGAATGTTTAGGTTTTTCTGTTAAAGAACTACGTACAATCACTTTCTGCAGTGGTAATACAGAGGTCCCTATCACCCTCCATATTTGGACTTCTAAGAGTGGATTCTATACCCTCGCAAAACTCAGAGTCTATACAAGCCAAACAAAAGTCAAGACTTAACTTCATATTCTTCATAATTCAAGTCTAGATGGCAGTATATAATACTATATTAGTTAAAATTAGATTAAACCCTAGATTAGCTTTAAGAATAACACAGGAACAATATCCATTCAAGGTAACAGTAAAATTATGTGTGGTGACTTTATAGCCACCACTCTGATTCATAGGATTCTTTTACTAATTATCAACAATTACCATACCAGGGATGTCAGCTTAATAGGAAAGTTATTACATCACATTGATCTCAATTTTATAGTATTAAAATTAATTTCCGTTTCTCATCATCAATAAATACATTTTATCACACTTTAGCTAATTGGTAGTGGGACAACACTTGTAAAACCACATGAGTAAGTGCATGTGCATGTGTATACATGTATTTGTCAGCTTTTCTTAGATAAGAAAAATAGAACATCAGCCAGTTGACCAAAATTTAAACTTCATTTTCACAGTTATTATATAGCTGCTGTTTTCACAAGACTTTCTTTTAGTATGAAGAAGGAAAACCAAACCAAAACAAGCAAAAAACCAATTGAGAGACCCTAATTCAGTTTCATCCTCTACCATATTTCAGGGAACTCTAAAGGCCTGTTTCTTAACAGAGGAAGAAATCTCTTAACATTTAAGAAAAAAAAAAGAATAGAGAAGCACTGAACATTTTTCACAGTGCTTTATATGGCACTGAGAGAGCTTTCACTGCCCACCTACTCTATGCAGAGGAATATTGCAGTCACACAAGATGTGCAAAAAGTGTAACTGATCTTCTTTTTGTGAATCATGGCATGTAGCTGGCAGAACAAGGGAAAGCCCATGTAATTCTCTTTCCTTACACAGTTTGGTTAAGCGGAAGACAATATATCAAAATTTGAATAAAGTTTCAGTGCATTGCTCATTCACAGTCAATGTGATGATGCATTTCCAGTTTTCATGGTAATGGAAGTCAGAGAAATTGAACACTTCATGTTATCAACTTTCAGGCGTCTAGATATGCAAAACCAAAATTTCAAGCTCTACAGTTAGATGAAAGGTTCTGCCCTACCTGCATGAAGATAAGCCAGCAGAGTTCATGCCAGAGATGTCAAAATCTAGTCCTATCATGAAAATGTTAGCCAAATCACCTCAAGGTAAAAAAATGAGGATATGGATAACTGGAGATGGGACTGGAGGAAGCTGTACTTAAACAAACTAGCTTTCTCTTGTGTGAATGCACAACATAATTCAATTTGATTCTGCCTTTGATGGAACCAAGAAGAATACAACTTAAATAACTAGCTTGAGTCTTCCCACTGAAAGAGACTTTAAAAACTGAGTGCAGGCATGCACTTAGACAAGATCACATACCCATAGCAACATAACAGTTGTTTGATAACTCACTGAAACAGAACGCTGTCTTCAACTATAAATTGTGTTCCAGACAAATATATCTAAAAATTTGATAGTAGCACAGGAAAGGAGTTATGAGGAGAAACTACTAGCATTCTTAGTATCTGCCCAGAAGATTGTAGGTTTTATTTTAAAACTCAAGCGTAGATTTGATGGTAGATACTACAACTGTCTCATTCTAGTTAATGGGGTTAGAGGAACAGATTATGTTTCTAAAGAATGGCCTTCTCTATCTAGTTTTATACCTTTTAACAAAGTGATTTAATTTTCCAAAATCTACTTAAGCTGTTTGGGGTTTTTTTTGCTTAAAACTAGACAGATGTACATGAAAGTATTTATATTCTAATGAACAGTAAACTTTCTAATTTCTTTAAACAAATGAGTAAGTTCTCTTTTTTCCCCCTATAAGTTTATTGTAAGAAAGTACCAATAATAGAAAGATAAATTCAAATATCTATATAAGGCCAGAAAGGTGATTACTGACTTTCAGTATATTTTCCTGTAGGATTTCAGATTAAAACCCTATTCTTCATTTAAAACACAAGACCTTGTATCAGTATGGAATCCAAAATCTTTTCTCTAGTCATTCCAGATTTACTGGAATAATAGGTAAAGCCAAAAGAGAAGGTATTTTTAACATAGCCACGAGTTGGAAAATACACACTGCTATTACAGCCCCACCTAGAATGGGCACTTAACAAACGGGGTACCACACATTTTAAACTCTTTTAAAGACAGCCCTGTTTCTGAAATTGCCACTCAAAGGTTTCCAATTCGCAAAAACAAAAAATAGGTGTTGGGAGAACTTCTACCCTAGCTGAAGCGTCATACGTGTCATCAGAGGTTGTTATTCACGCTTAAGAAAGAGGAAGAGGAAACTTCACAGAGATTTAAGCAGACAGGCGATCAGAGCACCCCCGCCGCCAGCAAGCGCCCACGAAACACCACGGCAGCCACCTTTTACCCACGCGTGTCCCAATTTAAGCAAACCAGAAAGCCTCCATTCTCACCCTCCCCGCCTTCTCCCCCTACCTTCCACCGAGCGTCCGATGCTGTGCAAGTGCGTGAAGGAGGGGTACGAGGCATGAACTCCCCTCAGGTAAGCCTCCAGCTCCTCGGTGTGATGGTACTTGAAATCCAGCGCGGCTGCCACCGAAACCAGACAGAAAATGCCCACCACGTCCTAGAAAAAAGCAGATGAACCAAAAAGCCATGTGGGGACCGGGGAGTTTGTCGCTGCCCCGGCTCCGTTTCGGCGGCGGGGGAG
>NW_010178227.1:0-7100 GCF_000695765.1 Mesitornis unicolor | reverse complement strand
ATTATATAAGATATATTTTGTGTATATATTTATATTTTTAAAATTCAGTAATTTTTTCCTATTTTTGCCCTTTTTTTAAATTTTTTTACCTGTTACCCTACACAAGGTGAAGTTTTACTGACCAGCACCTATCCAACCAAGTGCAGCTCTCCTTCCCCCTGCCCAGTTGAAATCTGGTTATTCTTTTATTCCTCATCTGTCCTATATTTGCTACAAGTAGTTTGCTCGATTATGTCACTGATAGTTTTAGTTGTTGGGCCTTTTGTTACATTAGAAAAATGGTGAATTACTGATTGTTATTAAGGAGGCAGTGATTAAATTATGACTTAGGATTTGATGAGTGATCATTTGGATGGACACCGGAATGCCGTGCTGAAGCACCCCAGCAGTAAGCTGAATGGTTTGCATTAGTGGAATCCTGATTCCCTTTCATTCCTCAGTATCAGAATATTTCACTTTATAGCAGTATTTTATATATAATATTTTACTTTATTTTACTCAAGTTCAGAATATTTTTAGCTCGAAACACCCGGTGCATGAAACCAAAGTGATTGGTGAGCTGAAGGAGTGTTTCTCTCAAGATTTTAGGATCAGCGCCTCTCATCCTCTCCCACTTTGTTTGCTTGTTTCTATGGAAAAGATAAAAGGCACACCTTCTTTTTTCCACTTCTCTGTTGTTTCTCGGCTCCAAACCAGCCCGTTATTGAACTGAAAATACACTGAGAAAAGGGAAAAGTTTCCAAATCTGGAGAAGCGGTTGCTGCTGGAAAAGTTTGCTTCTCATTTATCACCTCCAGTGCACGGACTGTCTTAAAACACCTCTTGCTATGGTCTTTTTTGAATCTAATTGCATTTAATTGAATTATTTAAAGCTTAGACCATAGCACAAAGATTATGGTGATTATAGATTAAGTTCTAATATCTGGTATGGGTTTTTTTTTCCCTTTGTTTGGGGAAGAGGGGACAGGCTGCTATGTCTCTTGCTAACGAACCCAGTACCCCCCCAGTTGATCCCATAGCAGCACCGTGATGCCCTCACTGGGCTGTTTCACACCGGTTGATGCAATCCCATCAGCCGAAAGCCTCTGCATGGAGCTTCCCCATCTTCCCTGCACCCACAGCTCCCTCACTGGGGCTGTGCCGTGCTCCATCCATGGGGAGCAGCTCCGTACCTTGCCAAAATGACAACCCTGGGCAGGTCGGTGAGCGACCCACCGTGCCTTGCCGGCTCCATCTCTCTCTCTCTTTTCATTTACTGATTGGAAATCTCGGAAGGTTAGGGTGTGATATTGTTCCTGATCCAGAGCATTAATTAGGCCTCGGAAAGAAGAAGAGGAATTGCGTGTTTTTAACAGCGAGGTTAATGGGATGCTCGCAGAGTAGACAGTTTTAATGAGCTTCAACTCGACGTGCAGTGAGTTTACTCTTTGTGTTAAAAGGGTCACACTGCAGTAGTTTGATGTGGATTGTCTCCTGGCCCCTGGTGTCATAGGTGAGCGTCTGTCAGAGTCCAGTCAGAGCGCATTTACTTAGTGACACGATTCTAATTAACTACTGCGAGCTGCCACCGCCAGCGCCTGCCGGGGTGCATCCTGCCCGGCGGAGCCATCCCTCTCCCCGCATCGCTCTGCCCGCTCGCATCCCAGCAGCACCGGGCGCTGACATTGAAGGAGAGGGCGGCGAGGGCCGCGCTCGCTAAGTGCGGTGGCAGGCGGTGGGGCCGCCCCCCCCGCCGTAATGGGTGCCTTTGGCTGTCACTGCTGGCTCTGCCCCCCTCAGCTCGGTAGCATCTGATGGGGCTTCACCTCGCCCTGCAAGGTGCTGGGAGCTTGTGGTCCTGACAGCTTGCGGTTCTGGGAGCTTGCTGCCTTCGTTTCAGCCTCCTCTCATTCTTTTCAGCTTTTCTTTTCACAGCATCCCAGAATGTGAGGAGCTGGAAGGGCCCTGCAAAGCTGATCCAGTGCAACCCCTGCCACAGCAGGATCACCAGAGCAGTCACACAGGAACACGGCCAGGGCTTTGGGTGTCTCCACACAAGGACACTCCACAACCTCTCTGGGCAGCCTGGGCCATGCTCCAGAACCCTCACACTCACAAAGTTTCTCCTCATCTTCAGCTTGAACCTCCTGTGCTCCAGCTTGGGACCATTGCCCCTTGTCCTGCCATTGGCCATCCCAGAGCAGAGCCTGGCTCCTTCCTCCTGACACTGCCCTTTCCCAATGGATCCCCAGGAATGAGGGCACCCCTCAGGCTCCTCTGCTCCAAGCTCCAGAGCCCCAGCTCCCTCAGCCGCTCCTCAGCACGAGATGCTCCACTCCCTCCATCACTTTGTGGCCCTGCTGGACTCTTTCAAGCAGTTCCTGTCCTTCTTGAACTTTCCCCGTTCATTTCCCTGTCTCTCCCAGGGGATGTGAGAAACCTTGGAGATCCCCATGCTCCCCTAGAGCAAGCAAGCCCCTTCTTTTGGCTCTCCGGAACGCAGCTGATTCCGTGCCCAGGGCAGTGCCATTCACACTGCACCGTCCTTTTGCCAGGGGATGCTGAGAGCAAGAGCCAAGCACAGGGCTCACCGCTGTGAAGCGGGACACGGGGCTGCCTTGAGGCCTCTGCCCCGCACACAGCGGCGCCAGCCCGAGGCAGAAGGGGAAGTGCTCCGAGTTCAATAATTAAAAGAGACTTAAGTAAAAAAAATCAACAGAAATGTCATCAAACGAGCGGTGTCATTTTGAATTAGCGCTTGTAAAGGTCAGGCGGATCCAGAACAGGTGGAGATCGTGCTGGGTGTCGCGGCCAGGCAGTGCGTCCCAGCACCCAGGGAGGCAGGGTGCAGGGTGCGGGGTCCGGAGGGGCTGTTTCGGGGAGCATGGGTGGTCCCCAGGAGGGGTGGGCAGGGAGGGATGGCCGGGGTGGCCGGTTGGAGGACGAGCGTCTGTCAGAGTCCAGTCAGAGCGCATTAACGCGGTGACATGATTCTAATTAACTACCGTGAGAGGTGTCACAGCTGGAAAAGCAGTGAGCGGAGACAAGCTTTTAAAAAAAGAAAGAAGCGATGTGACAGTCTTTTTTTCCTCACCCCCCCCCTCTTTCTTTTTCTTTTCTTTCCCGTTTTTTTTCTCTTTTTTTTGACTCTTGTGTGCTCTCTCTCCCCTCCATGTGGGAGTGGATCTAACGATAATTAGGATGTCTGGCTGCCTGGGAACCTGAGCCGGGGCTCTTTTGCTTTCAGTCATTTAAGTTTTCGACATCTCTCTGAAGGGACTTGGTGGCGCAGTGGATTACTGCGCGCCAGAGTGACAGAACACTCTTCTAATCGTAAACCCTTTTTAGAAAGGATTCTGCTCTCCCTTTTTCCCCGGGAGCGGCGGGGGGTATGTTCTGATCACTGCAGCTCTGTTCCCATCCGCGCTACAATGGGAAACTCAAGGTCTTTCAGCTGCTTCCTGCAGTTAACAAAGGAGGCGCAGAAGAAAGAAAGGAAGGATGATTGAGTGTTTGTGTTGACTGCACTCACCCCTCATCCGACACTGCCCAAAGTTGGGCCAGCGCCTGCTGGTGTGGGGACACGTGTGCTTCCCCGACCCCACTGCCTGCCAGGGGGGTGCGATGGGTTCGGGGTGTGATGGGTCCCCAAGAGAGCGACAGTGGGAGCAAGTGGAGCATCTCGTGCTGAGGAGCGGCTGAGGGAGCTGGGGCTCTTGAGCTTGGAGCAGAGGAGACTGAGGGGTGCCCTCATTCCTGGGGATCCATTGGGAAAGGGCAGTGTCAGGAGGAAGGAGCCAGGCTCTGCTCTGGGATGGCCAATGCCAGGACAAGGGGCAATGGTCCCAAGCTGGAGCACAGGAGGTTCCAGCTGAAGATGAGGAGAAACTTTGTGAGTGTGAGGGTTCTGGAGCATGGCCCAGGCTGCCCAGAGAGGTTGTGGAGTGTCCTTGTGTGGAGACACCCAAAGCCCTGGCCGTGTTCCTGTGTGACTGCTCTGGTGATCCTGCTGTGGCAGGGGTTGCACTGGATCAGCTTTGCAGGGCCCTTCCAGCTCCTCACATCCTGGGATTGTGGGACCTGTAGAGCGAAGGGTGGGATGGGCTGTGGGGCTTTGGCTGCCTGAGGAAAGTCGGGGTGCCGTCTCCCTCGGATGTGTGGTAGGAGGGCACAAGCCCCTTTCTCCTGGCTGGCAGCAATTGCGTTTGTGGTGTCAGGCTGAAGATGATGAGAGATTTCTGGATTATCTGCTGTTTGCCGTACTGCGCTGCTGGGGAGGCTCAGCTGTGGATTAGGACAGGTCCATCTCAAGTCCCAGAGTCCCAGCAGGACGGTGCTGTCGCCGTCCTAGACCCGCCGTTTGGCCTGAGTGCTGCTGTACCCCCTTCCTCAGCCTCCTGGTTTTAGCAGCAGCAGCGGGGACGCTCTCCCTTGGCCAGGAGAGCAGATCTGCTGTCCTTCCCTCCCTCCCAAGCCAGCTGTGATCCTCAGCCCAACGCCTGGCTCAATTCCTGTCCCCAGCGACACATGAGAAACCTCTTAAATATGGTTTTCATATCGCTCTGAACTGTTAGTGGCATACTGGGAGCACTGGTAGGGGCTAATGGTTTGTACCATGTGTGCTCTGTTGTACCAGTCAGCCAGGGAACGTGCAGACGTGGCTGCTCTGTACTGCAGAGACCCTTGCATTGCTTTGGGCCCATCCTGGTGTTGGCTGCTGGTCCAGTCCTGTGGCTGCGCCTTGCAGAGTGTCCCATCGCTGGAACAACCCTTGCAGCGACCAAGCCCTGCCCCACCTTGTGCTGGGTGGGTAAAACGTCTTTCCCAGCGCTTGTTCTCCTGGTCCCAGAACAAGCAGCGCTTCCCATGCACCGTGGTGCATCCTCCGACACAGCGAGACCCCTTCAGGTGAGGTGAAGATCATCATTAACTTCCTAGAGAGCGTTTGCTGTAGAAAATAGTGATGATAAGCCCCGAGTGATGACATTTAGATTTCCCCATGGATTCTTGTGGTGTCACAGAACGTCAGGGATTGAAAGGGACCGCAAAAGCTCATCCAGTCCAATCCCCCTGCCGGAGCAGGAACACCCAGATGAGGTTGCACAGGAAGGCGTCCAGGCGGGTTTTGAATGTCTGCAGAGAAGGAGACTCCACAACCTCTCTGGGCAGCCTGGGCCAGGGCTCTGTCACCCTCACTGAGAAGAAGTTTCTTCTCAAATTGAAGTGGAACCTCCTGTGTTCCAGTTTGTGTCCCTCTGGGATGCATCCCAGACGAGGCTAAACAGCAGCACATCTTCCCTTACCTGTGAGGAGGGGAAGAGTTTCCTGTTAATGAACATAACCATCTCAATTAAGAGCCTGCCCTGCTCGTGTGCAATGGTGGAAGGCATCTTTTAATGTCACACTGTAATGCAACAGCAGTGCGTCCTCAAACCTGACCTTCCACCCCTGCATCCCAGGGCACCATGAGGATGCTGCTGTCCCTCTCAGGTTAACCCGTGTCCCTTGGGCCAGGTGTCTGTGTTGTCCCAGCTCTGGCCTCTCTGGGACCTCTCTGTGAGCACCACGGTTCCGCTCTGCGAGGAGGAGACCAAAGTTTTACCCAAGATCTCCTTTAAGGAGAGCGGTGGCAGTGGTACGGGAGGAAGGGCTGCGTTAGCGAGGGACACCGGGTTTAGAGCTGCACCGCTCCACCTAATGAGGAGCGATTGCGAGGGGCAGGAGAGGAAGAGGTAGCAGGCAGCCGGAGAGACTCCAGCGCAATTTAACAAGTTTCCATTCCCCTGAGTTCCCTGACAAGACCCCCCTCAAAGTCTGTACAGGAATTCATAAGAATAGGATAATTAGGATGTTTCAAAGCTGCGACCCTCAGAGGAGTCCTTGGATTAATCTGTTTTTTCCCTTAAAGACATCTGTAACTACAATCTTTGTTTCTCTCCTCTTCTTTCCCCCCCCTTCCCCTTTAGCTTCTTTTCCCCCCTTGTCTGTCTCTGTATCTCCTGTCAAACCGCTGCAGACATAAATGACAGAGAAATCAGAAAGAGAGATCAATGCGGTCCAAATTAGCACTCGGAGATAGACTGTGCCGGAGATGTCAGAGCCTGACCCCGGTTGATCTGCCAGCCTCCACCGGTGATATTATGCAAATTGCATCCATCTGGCAGAGCCCAGCCAAGGACTAATGGGGCAAGGAGGGGGCGCTTTTGGGAAGGGGAGAGACCTGGGGGTCTTCGGGAAGGGGGAGGGAGGTTGTGATCGATGGGGGAGATAAGGTAGTGAATCGGCTTCGTTTGCGCTCCTGGGCGGATTAAAACCCAAACTCCAGCTAAGAGATAACCAAACTTCATTTCGCTCTTTATTTTATTCCTTATTGCTGCCCCCACAGGAGCTCGTGCCAAAAAGAAGGGGGGAAAAATGAAAAAAAACCCAGCTGGTTCCTGGCGCTCTTGTTTCCTGCAGGTCATTACCACCGATGGCAGTTTGAGGGGAGAGACAAAGTCAGGGAAAGAAAGCGCACGCACACACACACACACACACACACACACGAAGAAAAAAAAGCTGGCTGCTTAAAAGAGTGCAGTAATAGGAGCATGGATAATAGAAATCTCAAATTACGGTGATCGCCTTGTTAAGAAGTTTGAAAATACAGCCAGATTGTCTTTAATGAGAGAAATATGGCTGTTAGTTAGTGAAGGAGGAGGGAATGGACCTTGTTTCAAGATCTGTAGCTCACCCATCAAAGAGGCACCGGCTGTTTCATTTCAAAATCCTGCTCCTCTGCCTGATATTAAAAATAGTTGTTAAAGCCTTTGACTAGCAAGACGATTCCCTTTGGCTTCCTACTCGCTCTCTACCTCCCCCGAAAGACTTCGCTAAGAGCGAACTTCTGCTTTCAAAAACTGGCCAAGTAAAGGAAGGCAGAGAGGAAAGTTTCGGGGCACGGGGTAATGCTGCCCCAGCCCCCCAGGGTGCCCGTGGGCCTCAGCACCACCGTGGCTGTCCCCACTGTGGCAGAGGAGACCTCCTTCCATGCCACACTGTGCCGGGATGGTACCAGCACCGCTCTCCTGGCAACCCCAACCTGGGCACAAGGTCTTTGGGCATCCAGAGCCCTCTTGAGT
>NW_010178226.1:0-66852 GCF_000695765.1 Mesitornis unicolor | reverse complement strand
CTGTCCACCAACACCCTCAGGTCCTTTTCTGGATAGCAGCTTTCCCGCCACTCGTCCCCAAGCCTGTAGCGCTGCATGGGGTTATTGTGACCGAAGTGCAGGACCCGGCACTTGGCCCTGTTGAACCTCATGCAGTAGGCCTCAGCCCATTGATTCAGCCTATCCAGGTCCCTCTGCAGAGCCTTCCTACCCTCAGGCAGATCAACGCTCCCTCCCAGCTTAGTGTCATCTGCAAACTTGCTGAGGGAGCACTCAATCCCCTCATCCAGATCATTGATAAAGATGTTAAACAGGACTGGCACCAAAACTGAGCCCTGGGGAATACCGCTTGTGACTGGTCACCAACTGGATTTAGCTCCAACTCTTCCACGGAAGAGTTGCTGTCATTGTTGGTGAGTTTTGTCTGTTCATATTTTTGGTGTAATTATCAAATAGTATGTCCTTGTTTTAGCTAAATAGAACTAATTTTCTATTTAGTGATTTTACTTTTCAGCTCAGTCTCTTTTAAGTGGCTAAACTTGCTGAAAACTAGCAGCATGTTTTTCCAATATGTGCTGCTACAACGACAAGCTCAAGGCCAATTGTCTCACCATGGGTGCCATGTCTGTGCCTACGGACGGGGGAGTGGACCCAAAACTGACCAACTAGGTATTCCATCCCACATACGTCATACTCGGTATAAAGTCAAGGGTTCAAGAGGGTCTCGGCCCTTCTTCCATCTTGGAGCCCTTCCAACTTGGACCCTTCTGTCCGTCTCGATCCTGTCATGGCCAAAGTCCGAGCAGAACCCTGCTAGTTCGTCTGCCTCTGATCCTGATTTGTGTGTTCCTGCATCCTGCTCCTACCTGCTGCTGAGTCTGGTCTGGGACTGTTTCCAGTGCAGTGCTCCACAGAGCCTCTGGTGATGTATACATCGCTGGGGAGAGGGTGTGGGGGGGTGGATTTTATATTGGTTTTGTATATATTTGTACATATCTGTACATATTTCATTATTTTCCTATTTACATTATTATACTGTAGTATTAGTATTATTCTTTAATTAAACCTGTTAGTTTTATTTTCCAACCTGTAAAGTCTCTCTCCCTTATTCTCTTTTCTCTTCCCCTTTTGGGGAGAGGAGAGGGGTTAATAGAGAGCGTCTGTCCAGGATTTAGTGGCCAGCCCTAAACCACGACATAGTAAAATACCTGCGTAAGTTTAGAATGAACACTCATATTTGCAACTATTTTGAACAATGTTAAATAGCCTTAAATAGGAAACAGTCTCATCTTTCATTCTTCTAGCAACATATAACTGTAGATTTGTGTGTATATCCTATTGGGTTTCCATGGCAAGGTTTGATAGTGGGGACGCTGCAGGGGTGGCTTCTGTGAGAAGACACCAGAAGCTGCCCCCATGTCAGACAGACCCAGCTCAAGTTGGCTCTAAGATGGACCTGCTGCTGCCAAAGCTGAGCCACTCAGTGATGTTGGTGTCGCCTCTCCAATAACATAGTCCACAGTGGAGCAGGTGTTCAACCTGGAGCCTATGGATGACCCCACACCAGAGCAGGTGGATATGCCCTGAAGGAAGCTTACTGAAAGCACATGCAGGAGCAGGCTCCTGGCAGGATCTGTGGCCCATGGAGAGGAGCCCACCCAGAGCAGGTTTTCTGGTAGGAGCTGTGACCCCACAGGGAATCTACACTGGAGCAGTGGGTTCCTGAGGGATTGTGTTCCATCAAAAGGACCCACACTGGAGCAGTTATTGAAGAAATGCAGGCCATTGGAAGAACCCACATTGGAGCAATTTGTGAAGCACTGTATCCCACAGGAGGGGACCAATGCTGGAGCAGGGAAGAGTGTGAGGAGGAAAGAGCAGCAGAGATGAAGCATTATGAACTGACAGCAATCCCCATTCCCCATTGCCCTGCTACACTTGGGAGGGAGGAGGTAGAAGAACTGGGAGTGAAGTTGAGCCTGGCAAGAAGGGAGAGGTAGGAAAAGGTGTTTTTAGATTTGCTATTATTTCTCATTATCCTACTCTGTTTAATTGACAGTAACTTAATTTCCCTAAATCGAGTCTGTTTTGCCCATGACGGTAATTGGTAAGTGATGTGCCAGTCTTTATCTTGACTGATTCTTGACCCATAAGCTTTTTGTCATAATTTTCTCCTGCTGTCCTGTTGAGAAGGAAGAGTGATAGAGCAGCTTGGTGGACACCTGTCAGTCAGCCAAGGTCAAGCCATCACAAAATCGGAATACATCTACTCATTTAAGAGGGGGGAAATATCTGCTTCTGCTTGTTATATACATAATTTACTCTTCCCTTTATTCCTTTTCTGCAGGTTTGGATTAGATCAGAAGTGGGAAGTATGGCTATAGAGTCATAGAATCCTGTTGTTGTACGTGATATGTGATATTTGTTGTGTAAATTCAGATTAATTGAATTTTCATCTTCTATTGCAAATAATGATCATAATAGCAAGAAATAGGAAATGGAAAATACTTCTCTTTATTAATGAAGTCCTGGGCTTCTTGCAAAAATTTGAAACTAAAATCTGTGGTGGCTATAGTAGAATTGTGTCAAATGCTTCTTTTATTTGTTTTCCAATTTTGTGAAGGAATATTTTACATTTTCCCCTGGAAAGAAGAAACCCTGAAGTGTTTTATTTGTTTTTGGTTTTGTTTTTTTGTTTTTATTTTGTTTTTAATTTTTTTGTTTTGTTTTTTTTTTGGGCTTTTTGTTGTTTTGTTTCTGGTTGGTTTTTTTAGGAATTTCCAGGAAGAACCTAGATACAGAATTATTTTTTTTTGACACAAATGAAGAGGTTTTTCATTTGGGAAGGTTCCTCTATATGTCATCCTTCTCAGAAAATGTCTTAAATGATAAAGGACTTAATTCTTCAATTTTACAACACATTTTCATGGAAATTGATTAATTTAAAAACAGGTACCTTTCATGAAGAGACTCTTAAGTTTTAATTTTTTTAACATATAAGGATTTTTAAGGTTTTGTACAAAAAAGAATTTTAAATTTTGTTTCATATTTACCTGATATCATTCTGCACAGTACTACCTGAAAATTTGCCCAAACTATTTTCTAGAATAATTTTGCTTGATACAATGTAATATCTTCAATTGCATATGCATTACTGCCTTGTATGTGTGATTCAGGTGTGTCTCTTACCATCCAGCATACCTGGCTGCTTCACTGGTATGTCACTAACTTCACATCACTGCTTTTTCACAGTTAGGCCCAGGAAAAATATAAATGATGAATGGGATAGGATGGTGGCACAAACTTTTTAAGGAAGTTCAAAGATTGTGATGAAGGTGGATCTAAGAGCTAACAAATTCCTTCTGTCAAAACCACTTGCATCACTGAAGAACATACTGTTCCTCTGTAACTGCAATAAAGCCCACTAAGATGTCAACTCAAAATGATGGGAAGGTTCTAATTCTCCATCCAAATAGCTCTGAAGAAGCTACTGATTATTTTTTTTTTTGTAAATAATAAGCCCAGTTGCAGGAGAGCCATAAAACGTCATGTTGTTCCTTCCGAAAGTGCTACCATGTAATGTCACTAGCTTTGGTTTTATTTAATTTTCTGATTAAAGATTTTATTGATTTCCCTGCAGCATAGAATATATAAATATCTTTGGTTTCAAAGGAGCATTCAGTAGCACAGAAATAGAGAAGGACTCAACATAAAAGCAAGTGCTTTGTTTTGAATTTATAAAACCTCCACAATGAATCCCCTGAGCATGCTGCCAGCAATACTTTTCAATTGTGCAACTCAGCTTCTGTTCTCAGACCAAGTCCCTTCAGTGCCTTCCAGTTCACACACTTGTGTTTTTTAACTAGAAAAAAAAGCTTGTTTAGGAGTCAGTAGGAACTAATATTATTATATATAAAGAGTTTAAGCCATCAAGTGAATCCCATTAAAAGTTACTGTAAATCATGTGTTCTTATTCCTTCTCTGCCATTGGCAGGCTATGGCATGCTGTCTAGGAGAGGAAGAGAAAGGTCCTTCTGTCAGAGCCTATGAGGACAGTTATGCTTTGCACTTCTGAAGAATTATAGCCTCCCTGGGTTCAGTTTGGATGATGAAACCAAAGTCCTGGCCACTGACAGACAAGCCTTTGACTTCTATGATGTCTAGAAAGACATGGACCTGATAGAGCAGCTCCAGAGGAGGGACAGAACATCATCAGAGGGATGGAACACCTTTCTTATGAAGAAAGGGTGAGAGTGTTGGAGTATTTCAGCCTGGAGAAGAGAAGGCTCCAGGGACATTTTGTTGTGGCCTTTCGATACTTACACAGCTCATAAGAAGACAGAAAGAGGTTTTTTTACAGAGGCCTGTAGTGACAGGCCAAGGGGTAACAGTTTTAATGTAGAGGAGGGTAGATTTAGGTTAGATATAAGGAAGCAATTCTCTGCTATGAGGGTGGTGAGACACTGGAATAGGATGCCTAGAGAAGTTGCGGATACCTTATCCCTGGAAGTGTTCAAGGTCAGCTTGGTTGGAGCTTTGAGAAACCTGATATAGTGAAAGATGACCATGCCCATGGCAGAGGCGGTTGGAACTAGATGATCTTTAAAGTTCCCTTCCAACCCAAACTATTATGTGATCCCATTACTCTATAAACCCATAATACAGATTCAATTGGTTCATGGTTACAGGACTTCAAACGAAGGCACTCGTCCAATTTACGCACATGGTTTTCCCCCAGAGTTTTTGTATTGTAGCACATTTCAACAACCAACATATTGGCAGCCTTACGTGGGGAAATCATTGTAGCCCACTCACCCTTGAGTGCACATGCATAATTTCTGGTATGTTATGAGGAGATCAGGCCATGTAGGATTGGTGAGTTAATAAATCACATAGGTAGAAACCCCTTTCACAGAAAATACAGCCCAAATTCCCTAGAGTACTTCAAATCTTTTTTGAGTAAACAGAGAAACAGTCAAAGAAGGAATTGAATTCACAAAAGGAATCTCCAGATAAAAATGGAGCAGAATTTACCTGAATGCACGTGTGAGTATATTAATTTGTTGGTTTGTTGTTTTTTTTTCAGACAGGAAGGAGGTTGCCTAATAGCCGCTCTGACAAGCCTGTTTGGTCAGTCCCCCTTTCCATTTTAGAGAGAGATTCCACATCTAAGTGGTTTGTAAAGGGTTAATCAATTATTAACAACACCTGAATACATAATAGGCACAAGGGGTTCTGCCACAGCTGGATGCAAGCATGCCAGTATGACGTACTCAATAGTGATGAACCATGGATAAAAGCAACTTGTTGACCAACTGGACTGCTTACCCTTCTGAAACATCTATGGATGTGTTAGCAAATATTTGAATACATTTTGTAAGTAAATCCTTAATAACAAGTGTCACCCTTTTTCCCTTAATTTTATCAATCCATTGCTTTTAAACAATAAAAATGCATCAGAGCATAAGACAAGGTTCCAAAAGCATAAGTGCAAAAACAACCAACAGTGGGATACTGTGTGTTTGCAGAGGAGCCGAAAGAAGTGTGCTGTGTCCTGCATTGGGAGAGCAGAGAGGGTGAGATGGCTTCTCCTCAGTAAAAACAACATGCTGAAAGAATTCAATAAACACAGATGAGCTTCATTTTTGCTACGGGGTGGCCATTCCTCTTGACCCTACGAGGCACGTGCTCAAATCTTTGTGTGGCTGAGAGCCATGAGACACACACCTCCGAGACCCTAAAGGAAAGGGACCTCCAGGAGAGTTTCAGAGTCAGGAAACACTAACTGCTCCCCAGGGCCTCGCCGTCACAGCCGAGGCCGGGGTGGTCTGCATGACCACCCTGCTCAGTTCCCTGGTGACCACCCTTCAATGGTAATTTCAGCTGCCTTGCTTGTCACTGCCAAGGCTTTGCCTCGTGTGGCAGAGTAGAGCTCCCACACTCTCTGGCTTGCACAGCCCCATCTCTCTGTTTTGCCCAGGTTTAACCTCAGTACAGAAGCTAGATTTTGGCTGCTTGCAAGCATCAAGCTGCTGCTATTCTACAAGAACAAAAAGGAAAAATAAGCTGGAGAAAGGGAAAAGTGTGCTTATTTTGTTATCTGTATCTGCAATCTCATGCTGCCTTTGTCAGTTTGTCCCATCTATTTCTTATTTCTTTGACCTTATTAATGTTTATAAATTTGTAAAGGGCGAGCGTCAGGAGGAAGGAGCCAGGCTCTTCTCTCTGATGTCAAATTATAGGACCAGGGGCAACGGGAGCAAGCTGGAGCATAGGAGGTTCAACCTGAACATAAGGGAAAACCTTTTCACTGTGAGAGTGATGGAGCACTGGAACAGGCTGCCCAGAGAGGTTGTGGAGTCTCCTTCTCTGGAGACATTCAAAACTGGCCTACCTAGACTAGGTGATCCTGCTCTGGCAGGGAGGTTGACTGCATGATCTCCAGAGATCCCTTCCAACTCCTAATATTCTGTGATTCTGTGATTCTGTGTAGATTATGTGACCTCTTTTCACAATGTTGTCATTGCAATTCCTAAAAAACTGGATAAAAAATTGACACATATCCTTGTACTGAAGTAAATCTCTCAGGGAGCCATGTTCACCTAGTTGACCAGTGCCACAATCCTGTAGTCTTGGCAAAACCATTAAACTCCTTGGGAATTTTTCCCCAGATGTTATGAGGTACTACTCCTATTATGGCCTTTAAACTGGGTTTGTTCCACTCTCAGTTCATGTTTAAACCACCAACAATAGTTAATAATATTATTATTAAGGTCTTAAACCAGCATGTTTTAATGCACAGATGCATGGTCTCTTTTTAAGCATGGGCAGAATCTTTCCATCCTGCCAGGCTTAGTTACGGATATCTTAACCCCCCAAAACCTCACCACTCTTCACTGGAACACCACAAAAACCCCTAACAAGCAGACAGGGAAACATTTGTTCCTCCTTTCCACTTTCAGAACGTCTGATCATTCAGGTCCTGACATAAATATTTCCTGGATAACTTTGCCTTGCACATGAACTGTATTTTGATGGTTTTTTCCCCTTCTCTTTTTTTCCCTTTTTTACAAGCATCGTTGCAATTTGTCAGCAAGCAACTTGGGCCAATCTCACAAATAATATAGTTAACAGCTTATGAAATGAAATTATGTAAGGGACCACTCCAAACAGGGTCAATTTAAACTGGCTGCCAAGTCTGTAACCTCAAGGGACTTGGATTGGGCTGAGGGGAGGCACCAAGCAGTGTGGGCTTGCAAAGATTGCTGCCAGGTGGGCTACAGATGTTCAGCTTCAGTCCACTTTCATGGCATTCACCTAGGGAGATGCTAATTCAGTCCTACGCATGTACAAAATTAGCATGCGTATACTCATTCACCCTGCAAAGGCCCCTCTGGCTCTGCTTTCTGAAGTGTTAAGGTTTATAGGTAGAGTAAAATGGCTTCATAGGAAGCCATAGCACTGCTTGTATCAGCCCTGAGTCTGAATTCATGTGGTCAGCTATGTCAGAAAAACAAAAACAGAGCACCCCTTTACTATAGATGGAAGCTGTGTTTCATGGCACATGCAGCTGTGGTCACTGTCTTGCAGCTGTTAAATGAAAAAATACCATGTAAACATCTGGTCTGGTTTCAAAAGACCTAAAAACGCTGGCCAAGAGAAATGGTACATCGTGGTGATCCCTGGCCATTTGCCAAGACAAAGAAACTTGTAGATTTCTAGGGACAAGAGGCCATGTGAAAGGAATTTTCCTCTTTTCAGAGGCACATCAAAATATACCAGAGGGGTTATTTATTTATTTATTTTCTGTGTGCTCTTGGCAAAGGTTTGATTGATCACTAATGCAGTATCAGCATTAAACTCACATCACTTAAAGAACAACCCAGAAAACAAGGCAAAGGGGGATATTTTAAAACTGTAGGTCTGAAATGTAACAGAGAACTAGGCAGAATTATTTCTCATAGAGAATAACAAGTAGATGGATACGAGTCCCAAAATGGCAGTTAAAGATAAAAGTTTATAGGGAGGAAAGGATTATTCTGTGGCAAAGGCTCAAGAAAATAAAAAGCTATTGGAGCAGTTTTGGTGTTGTTTTTTTTTTGCTAAGGCTCAAACATTGGTATGGGCTTGTCCACAGGGCAAAATGCTGTGCTGTTGTAGGTTCACAAGTTCTCCCTGCAAGACCTACCTCAAAACCCCAAACAACATAGATGCAATGCTCTGCTAATGGCCAATATTAATTTGGAGATGACAGTGCTCTGCATAGGGCTTTCCTCACTGCCCGAGCTAATGCATATGTCCTCCCAAGACGCTGCAACTATAATCTCCTATTGGTACCTGCAAAAGAGCAACAATTCCAGTGCATCTAATTTTTATCAAGAGTAATCACATGTATACAAGGATACTGTCTTTAAAGTCAACTGCAAATTTCATTAGAAATGCAACACAAACTAGTAAACTTTCTCATTGCTTTTTTTTTGGCTGTTTCTCTAGAGAGATGGAGATGTTAGGACACCCAAAAAGAGATCAGGTCCTTTGGGAAGAAGCATATTTTCTCCATTCAAGAGCATCTTCTGCAGTAGCTGTGCAAAATTTTTGGCTTGGGCCAGGTCCTGGGCTTGTTTATGCACAGGAGACTGAATGCCAAACTCTCCCAACAGGAAATGAGTGAGACTGCAAAGTGAAGATTTTGACAATACAAGAGAAACTCATAAGGTTTGGTTACCATGTTAGTTTGTTGCTTTGTTTCTTTAATGTTGATCGTACATTAAAGATTACATGTTCACTAGATGTTAGAGGAAATAAATGTACCAGTGAAGAGATAAATACTATAGAACCCCCAGTAATTGACGAGGTCCATATGTAAAGTTTGTTCATAAGAGAGCAATTATTTTCCTCCAATCTGAAAAGAAAAATCCCTTTTATGCCAAATCTACATGCAGAGTTTATGAGCCAAACCTTGCCGTCCTTTCTCAAGGGAAACTCCCATTGAGCCCAAGGGGAGTTTCCTCTGAATAAGTCTTTGGTCTATTATTTTGGCCCTCTTTATCTTGGCCTTGAAAATCCCCTTTAGCTTAAAGCACCATAAAATTCAGTGCTGGAGTCATCTCATACTGACCACACTTCTGTGAGCAGAGGACATACTTGCAGACTCTTTTGAATGGTTCTCGGAAATAATATTTCCATTTCCACTTGATTTTCTTGCTCACATTTCTCTGTGTGTACAACGTTAATGAAGGAAGTTAAATTTCCTGTATGCGTTAGTCTGAAATAGCATCTGAGGACTGGAAGAAGTGGTTGCATTATGGACTTAGTCCAAAGCTCTAGGAAGTTGAGAGAAAGATTCTCATTATGTCACCAGCTTTAGGATTGCAGTCCATTTGCAATAGAGAACTTGGGAAAGATAATCACCCTGCTCATAGTACACTAGCCTTTGCCAAGAATGTCCTGCAGATCTTTGGTAGAAAAGGTTAAAATCAAAGCCATCAGAACACATGGTTAACTGCATTACATCTCATATGAAATATGCTTAGGAATCACTGTGAGGAGATTGCTATTTGGAATTGAAGCAAAATGCTGATTAAAGGAGGCTGAATGCTTCATGCAGTGTCCTCTCCCACAAACAAATCCTGCATTTACATTCCTTTTGTGCTTCAGCAATCCTCTGTGGCTTCACCCTTATCCCAATCAAAGTGTTCATCCCAGACACTGAAGAATCAGGACTGGTTGACAGTTTCATTTTCTCCCCATGACTTTGCAGAGCACAAGTGAGCAAAGCTGGGATTCCATCCTTCAACTGTTGGACCTCCAGAGCCCTCCCAACCATGGCTCTGAACTTATCTTGGAGAGATTGTTCAACATCTGATCTTATAAAAATAATTTGAAGAGTCAAAATCAATATTATACTGAACATTTCTAGTAAATAAATTTAAGAATTGTTATTAGCACAAATCTTCTGGGACAGTTAAAGAATTTTTTATAAAACCCTTCAGAGGTGTCAGGTTCTGCAAAGAACTTTAGAAAGGTGAGCCCACAAATTTTGTATTACATTCTTTGGTTACCCAAGGAACAAGCCACAGCCCTCACCAGAAGCATCATCAGGGTCCATGCTGAGGCTGAGTGTTCATTCTCTGCCTTGCCCCTGTCCTGTGGTCAGCTGCATCAGAAAGGCCACCGTGATGACTGGTGTCAGGGCCTGGGAGAGAAATGAAGGGGTGAGCCATGACTCCCATGTTGAGAACTTTCTTTGAAGGGCTGCAAGTCGAGGATCTTTCACCAGTAATAACACTTGTTTCCTAAAAAAATCCAAAGGCAATAAATTACAAGGAGTACAAGGTATTTATGCTTTGTGGTGTGATGATCAAAAGATGTTATCATTCCGTTTCACATGTTTGCAAACACTTAGTTTTTACTCTGGGCAAGTTACAGGCAGCTTTTTTTTCCCTTGAATGCTGAAACTTTATCTTCTTGTTAAAGGATGGTTTGTGGGTGAGTGCACAATGGAAAGGAGAAGAGGCTCTTCGTCTCTTTGGCTCCCCTTTCTTCCAGGATCCAGCCTCAGGTTCTGCTATGGGAATACTACCACTGAAAGCAACACTGGGAAATAGGGAAAACAAGAAAAAATGCCAGTTGCCTTTCTGGTTACTATTTACAGCATCTGCTTGAGAAATTTTGCTGGAGTATCCCAAGGGCTCAGGATGAGACACAGCTCTAAGTTCTCCAGAAAATAACAAATATTTGTAACACATTCATGCAATGGAGCTCTGGCTCCATTACTGGGCTACCAGTGCAGTCCTTCACCAAATCCTACATCCTGATGGATGTTGTGTCTTAAGAGTCACCATAAAATAGCCCAGATAATTTTTCTTAATTTGAAATCATCATAAATCCTTAATTTCAGGGTGCCAGTTTTTATGTTGTTCTATGTTTACAGGTTCCATCTGGTACCTGAAAGAAAAATGTTGGGAGAAGCAATTCTGATAGTACAGCTGAGATGGCAAAGAACAAAGTTAAATCCCAATAAAAAACCAGCCACATCTCAGACTGACATCTAATCTTGATTAGATTTTTCGTATTTCTTTGAAAGTTTCTGCTTTGCATCTCAGGAAATAATTACTGCGTTTTGTTCTTTAAACCCAAATGCCATTGGGTAAACTGAATCTTAAAACAAAAAAAACCACACACACACAAAAAAATATATATTTGTAACGCAACATCAAACAATTGTTCTATTGGCACAGCTTCATAATGGTTTCTTTATGCAAACTTTATAGCCTTCCACTGTTTCCTGATTCTGTTGTTTCCAGTACATTTATTTCAATGAAAGCAGCTGCAAACCTTTTAAACAATTCTGAAGATTGGTCTTTATTCTCGTGCTTTAGGATGTGCAGTTATACAGACAGCTTGCGTAAAGTGCCAGTGGATAGCATAAATGGAGCACCCTTCTCTTCAAGCTATGCCATTTGCAAGCGCTACATAAATACATACTGATATATTGGTAAACTTCAGTGCTTCTCTTTATTTCCTGCAGAGATCTTTTTTTTTAGTTACTAGATAGGTGAAGAATAATAAGATCACTGGGCAAATTGGTTTGACTAAATAAGAATTGACCAGATCCTTTACCCAGACCTTGAACTGAAGAAAATCCAAATCCTTTCATGTGTTTACATAAATGAGTTCATGTTCTTTTACTTTTTTGGTTTAATCCAGTCCTGTGAAGATTAATCTGTCAGTATACTGATCCAGCCACAACCCAGCAATACTGCAACCTTTCAGGAGGCTTTGTTGTGTCAGGATTTCTAGCCTAGTTCCTATTCCATATATTCTAAATTTGCAGGCACTCCTTGGACCTCCAAATCTCAAGATGTGAACAGAGGTAATCTGAGCTTTGGGCAAAATTACCTGCTGATTCTCACACTATGGCGCAAGTCCCACCTTTCTCTAGGTTTAAGGCTTGTTTGTCATCAAACCAGAATAGTGATAATATCATACAAAATATTCCTCACCTTCTATCTCAGCAATTTCAGTACCATAATATTTGTATAGTAGCAAAATTTACATTGCTTTCTTTTCTTCTCTATGTCTTCAAAGCATGTGTGGGATTCATTATTATCATTATTATTCTTCTTTGGTATTTTATCTGTCTCCTCATCTTTCTTTGTTTTGCTGAGAATGAAAAAGTGAAGCAAACGCAATAAGTTTTGGTTCTGACTTTGAAAGTTATGAGATCTGCAGTCACACTCACCTTTTTCAGAAGAGAACATTGTAATCGTTGTCCATATGTTAAGAGGATTCTGTGACTTGCTGAACTTTAACAGAAATGTCAGCTTCCCTTATCAAAGTATGTGTCAGGGTTGCTCTTTCAAATGCTGGAGATACCATCTCAAACACTTCATTTATGGTGTCAGACTGCTGAAAAGAATTTGCTTAAGTTTGCTAAGGCCATTGAGAATCATACTCTTAATTTTGTGCTGTTGGTATTGTACTATTTGTCTTAGTAACCTTATCTCTTAGCAAAGTAGCTAGATGACAAAGATATTTTCTCTAAGGATCTTTAACCTCTTGTGTTGCATGTAAACTGCACAGAGAGCTTGCAGTAAAGTAAATTAAAACATGCCGTTTATCTTACCCCTTACAGAGACATTAGTCTAATATTGCTGAATTCTACCATTGTGAACAGGCTACTCTATGAACAGCTGCAAAAAAGAATTGGAAAGATATCAGGGTGGAGGTTTTATAGTGTTTTCCCCTAAAAAATGAACACTGGAGTTATCCCATGGTCTCTCTGTATGACGTGGTTTAGCTCTACTGGTCAGCCCTTGGCAGTAAGATTCTAGCAGCAGACACAGTCCTAGTTCTATGTTACATATAAAATGTCCTGAGCTGTGCTCAGAATATAAGCTGAAGCAGTTTTTAAAAAGTGTATTTAAGGGCACAATGGTGTTTTCTCTGAGCATTTTCAATTTTTATTGAAATCAGTATGTGTAAAGGCTGCTCAGATTCTTAACAACTTCCTTTTGAATTTATGAGTTTGCATACTGAAAGCAGTTTTACATATATCTTCCTTCTAATTCACATGGGAAAAATATTCAGTAAACTATTTTGTTTCTTTTTCTCATGGGAGAGGTGCTGCACCCATCCACACTTCGGTTTTTGTTAACTCTTTTCAAAAATCCAAGCTGAACTTAGATCTTGCATCTTTCATTCAGGAAGAAATCCAAATGAAATACGGGTGAATTTAGCCTGACCAGAAGACCAAAGAACATAAGACTGGGTTTTAGATTTCAATGGAAATGCAACCCTGTCCTTTGAGGAAGATTTTTCCCACTCAGGACTAAAATAGAACCACAGTTTGCTGAGTAATTTTAGACAGAAGCATCCATAGTCAAATCTTCACCTGTTACAGAATTATGCCAGTTTCATTAAAACTGACATTAAGGAAATGTAAAATATTGCAATAATGTATTTTCAATACTGCTTTTCCTTTTGCATGTTTGAATTGTGGATCGTAACATTTCTAGAAACAAAATAGAAGTAAATCTCTGTAACAGTGATTATGTGTAACGTTTTGAACAAACCATAAGAATTGTTAATGTTTTGTAATGCGCCAAGCCAGATCCAAAAGGCTATTTTTGAAATACCATTCTGGAAAGGTTTGTCATTCTTGGGCCCATTTTACCTGTAATTTTATGGGGCTCCTGATGGAGGCAATGGCACTGGCCTGGCCACAACAGACCAAAGATGCTCCAGGATCTTTCTATACCGCAGACACTGAGGCCCATATAAGCATGGACGAGCCAACTTCAGGAAGATTAATAGACAGGATATTTACTGAGCACACTGCAACACTACCCAGTCAGTTTAAAGCTCCCTCAGATACTCTAGCAGAGATCTCAATGTCATTAGGCTAGGTGAAGACCTAACTGAATATGCTCCTGAGCACCCTGCTCTTGGTCTCCAAAGGTTCCTTCCCACCTTAACCAACTCTGTGATTCTGCAATATATCATTAGTCCTATCCTCGTTTCCCCTGGCTCTTCAAATATTTAAGTGCTTCACCTCACTTAATGAAGCAGATTAATCCAATATCACCATGTCAAACTGTCAGCTACCCTTCCCAGGGCAACTCCCCCTCCTCTCAATTTTTCACTGCCCCTGGCTTGTAGCGAGGAGCCCTGACAGACCTGTTTTTTTCCCCCAGCCTCTCTTGATGGTGGCACCCCCATCCACCTCATCCCAATGATACACAGAGTGAGAGCTGTTTCCCCGTCTGCTATGTTGTCAAAAAGAAATGCATGCCAGGGTGAATGAAGGAACTGCTGGAGTCAGATGAACAGCACTGACATTCAGGCTGCTGCTGCTCTTTCAGACAGTCCTTTTCCAGATAGTGTAATGAGAAATAAATTGGCATCTGGATGAATGCTCAATAGGAGAAGGGTGTAAGAAGCCATCCCTCTTTCAGTGGTGCTTCTACATGGCCCTCATTTTGATTGCCAAATCCATTTAAAGTTTATCTTTGCCCCGCGGTACTAGTTAGCAAAGCTGGCAATTCCCTCAGTCCAGCAGCCTCACTTCGCTGCCCTTTTCTTGAATGCGAGCTTTTTCTGTTAAAAGGATTCCATTTAATACCCTGCAAATTATCTGGGGTGGTGCAGAGCGATTTATTTTGTAAGCCTTATGCTGTGGATTGAAATTGCTTTTCCTCATCTCGATGCGCAGCCTCCCCTCCCCATGCTGTGCTGTGCATGGGGGTTGCAGTGACCACCACAGCAGTGAGCCACTCAGCCACAGTCTCTGCTAGAACCCCAATGCAGGCTGTGTTTGCCAGCAGGTAAACCTGCTCCTGGCTCCTTCTGGGGGCAGGGGGCAAAAAACCCAAGCAGACTTTACACACATGCAGAGCTGTCTGAAGAGGCTGAATTCTTGAAAGAAAACAAGAACCCCTGCCTTGGGGTTCATATCCATAAAGATGTCCAAGTTGCAGTCACAGGTGCAGGTCAAGTAATTAGGGGTCCTGGCACTGACCCTAGTTGCTTGCCCAGAACAAATGAAAGCAGAGCAAAGTCACACAGGGAGATAGTGGTGTCATATGCTTCATCCAATCTGTTTTATAAACTGAAAAATATCAAATCTGGAGGAAAGGAATCCCCAAACTTCCTGTTTTTCCAGAAGCAAAGCTGCCTCAGAGTCATCTCGAATTAGAAAGAGGATGCAAAAGAGCCAACTCATTTGTTTGATATAGTCTAGCAAAAAACTACACTGGTAAACGCACAACTCAACTTTTTCTTTCTTGACTAAATACTTGCTAGTAAACAAAGGAAAGTTTTAAACTATAAGAAAGAACTCTCCCTGCCTGCCTATTTGCTTTCCTACCACTATTTATCTTTATGTGGATAACCAGAAGTCCTAGCCGCAGTTATACCCCATAGCATAGATATAATTCAAACAGACATTAAGAATCATCCAGCAGAATGCATTCCCACATTATTTAGCAGCATTTAGAAGAGGATTTGGTATGGATACGAATAATGAGAGCAGCTTATGATAGCTAAAATAAATTTGTCCGGATAGAAAACTTCATGCTTCATGGTTTAGGTCAATCTCTAATTTCCAGGGATTAGAGTGAATCTTTCATAAGGGTAGATTATGCTACCACTCCTTTCCCTGGAGTATCTTTTACTGCCTTCAGAAGTTCTGCTCTTAGCCACTGCCAGAGGGAAGGTACTGTATTTGATGTCTTTGATTCCATAAAGCAGTTCCCACTTCTTGATGATTTATATTCAAAATAGGCCAGAAAGGTTAAGAATGAGAGAAATAAAGTAATATTGTTCTTATTTTAGTAATGGAAGACCAAGGCCTGAACACTTTTGTGGCCTTTTTTCAAGGGCATTTAGAGAATTTGTGGCAAAGTCAGACCTCTTCATTGTCTTATCCACAAGAACAACCTTATTCTTGACCAGTATTTTTCTTTTGATGGAACAGGATCCTTGGTTTTAGTTTTGTTTCAGAATTAAAATCACACAAAAAAGATGCCTTATTATTTTGACTCCCAGAATTCACCAGTTTGATTTTCAATGGGGACGCAGTAAAGTTGACTCACTTTTTACTGATATTGCTTCCAGAATGTGAATAGCCATTTGAGCACTCACTTAAAAACACAAAAGGGATAGAATCTGAGATTCAATTATTGGCACAAGAGATATGGAGTGCTGAGGAATAAAAATATGTTTGTGACTAATTCATTAGAGAAACTCCTCATGGCAGATGTAGTTGATCATTATTTCCCTGTAGTGTTGTGAAAATTAGTATCTGCCTGGGTTATATCTATGCTGTAAATGAAAAGAGCTCAAGAGAAATGTTAGCTTCAGCCTTGCTTTTAAGAATGTGTAAATTTGGGGGTCTGAATAGCATAACTTGCTTTGATTCTAGATCTTTCTCACTGTTTCTGTTCTTCAGGCAGAATTTGAACATAATTCTACATTGTCTGGGGCAAGGGTATCTGCCCACAGATTGTTCACAGCAGGAAAATAAATTCCACACTATTCACTGTATTAACAAGGGATCACTATCTCACTAATTATTTTTTTTTCTTTTTTCAAATTAAAGTAACTTTTTTTTTGTTACTGGGTGTTGTGTCATCTTAAATTACCTCTCTTGATTCAGCTTGCTTAGCCTGTAAAATATGGTTAATACAACTGATCTGGGAAGTTCTGCTCCTCATAACATGACATGATAGTACAATCCAAGATGTACCGGGTATCCAGAATGGGAAAATTTGTTCCATTTTAAGATTCAAGTCTAAAGATGAGCCCAGAAAAAAGAAAGAATGAACACTTATTTGTGTCTTTCCTTTTAGTTTAAAGAGGGTTTAAAGGTGAAGCTGAAGTTGCCACAATACTCTTTTAACAACTGATCTGTGTAATAATTGCCTCATAGAAGAAGGGGTAAATAGTTCCAGATAGTTGATGAACTTTAGTTTATAATAAAGGTTATAGATTTGTATTTGAAAAGAAGAAAAAATATATTTGCTACCTGATTCATTCTTCCAATTTCTTTGGATTCCATAGCTCTCTTCACAAAGGTCTGCCTGGTTTAAGCAGGAGAAATGGGCTATTCAACCATATTATCATGCAAAACCAGATGGAGTTTGATAGAAGGAAAACTTCCAAAGAGAAGGTTTCCAGTCCTTCCAATGTGTGAGAAAGGATGAGCAATCGTTCACATTGCAGTCTGCATGATTGTCAGTGAAACAAATGCAAGGAAGTATATTTGCTCTCCCTAAATATGCATTGCACCAGCCCTGAGGTTTCAACACAGAATTAAATTTCTTTCCTTCTGGTCTGTTGTGTAGAGTAGCTACAGGCTGCTATGCAGCTGCCATTTACACTGTCTTACACACCCAGGAGTTAGTGAAGGCTCTGTCTGGTTTGGTTCTTCAGCTAGAGTTCTAACAGCATTGAAGGCGGCTCACTGCTATTTTCCAAATGATATACAGGATAACTATTCACAAATAATGAACTACCTGTAAAGTCATAGATGCACAAGCTTTTACCTGTGTATATCCTGATCTGAGGGTCAAACAAGTGGGTCTGTTACAAGTTTCTCTCTTTTCTCTGATTTAAACCTCACAGAAGAATGACTTGAAAATTTCAGGGGCAAAATAAACAAATCAGACTGACAGAATGGGAGAAAAGCAGCTTAAGAGGAGCCTGTCAGCACAACCTGCTCCCTTTTCTAACCTGGCAGCAATTCGCCCTGGGTTCCTGCCGTTCTCCTATGCATTTCCCTTCCAGCCCTCATTTCCCTATGGAGCTCCCTCAGCCCATTCGATTTTGAACATCTGCTGGCACTGAACTCCTGCAACTCTCAATCTGTTTCCCCTTGGCTTCCTTCTTCCTTCCAGTTCATCTGTCTTATTTTTGTCTTGGTGAGACTTCCCTCCTTCTTCTCTGTGTCTTCCTGCTGCTATCACCATTTCCGTGTCTCTGCCTTCTGGGTGACACCAGACTGACTCTCACTGGTGAAGTGACCTGTGCGAGTGTGTTGTCCTCCTTGAGGCAGCCACATCTGTCTGCTAACTTGCTACCACCCAAGGGTCAGTCCTACTCTTCTCCTCCAGGCTATCGGCATCCCCCTGCTTCCCTGTTGGATGTTATAGTCTTCATTCAACTCAAAATAAGCTGCCTGCGCAACCTTGAAAGTGATGGGTAACTAACCCAGCAGAAAACAGTGAATAGTTTTCTGTCAGTTCAGAGAGTTAAACCGGCTGACTGGAGTAGGATGCTGCTGTAGAACAAGGTTTTTGCCCTCTATATCTCTAGTCCATAGTGGCAGGGTCATATTATAGAGAAACAACTGGGTATACAGATGAGAGGGGAGGCAAAGGAAGAAAAGTACATGGATTTGGGGGAACAGTTGAACCTGCATCATCTTAAGCGTGACCAAATCTGTACCACTGTGTGGGATATGTTCCACAGACTGAGAAATACTGTGATCTAGTACATATAGGGCTAATACATTGCTGCCTCAATGCAGGTCTTCCCACTGGAAAGCACAGTTGTTCCTTTTCCTCCCCACAGACAAGTCTGACAAGGCTGAATATAAGCCCAGGAGCATCATAGCAACCCAGGCCTCTAGAGGAACAAAGAGAGGACTTGGGTTCCCCCTCCTTCAGCTAAGGGTTCTTGATTTAGAATTCTGTGCTTCCTCTCATCAAAAGGCAACATAAACATAAATATCTATGTTAATTACATTATAATTCAGCCTTAAAGTGGAAGAAGATGAGACTGTAGAGGTTAAGTGACATGTATCTTCAAAGGGAACAGTCTGAGATCAGCTCCCATCTCCATTTATTGTCAAGAACCAGAATTTTAACTCCTTAGTTGAGAGAAATGTTATTAAAGTCAGCATAGTCTAATGGCTTAAGCATAAACTTAAGTTTGACTTTAAGCTCTTTCAGTACCTCTCAATAATACAGAGATTAATACAATTAACCTCAGAATAACAATTGACTTCTCTAATGTAAAACAATAATGGAAAATGGTACTCTGACAGGCATTCTTTCTTATCATTCATTCTTATTCCATTACAAATAGAAAACATAATGTTGGGAAAAATCAAGCAGGAGAAATAAAAATAAATACGTAGAAATAGAGGACTGATTTTAGAAAGGCATATACAGAGTAATATAAAAGGGGTTTGAGGAAGTCAAATGTGCATCTGGCCCAAGTGACACTTTTCAGGTCTGTTGCCCTCCTGTACATTTCCTGCACAGAAACAGAAGCTTATAAGTGACTGGTAATTAGGTATCATTGATTTTCTTCCTACTTCTTCAGGTTTTGAAATACTGAAATTAGACTAAGCTATTCCTGATTCATGCAGTGTAAATGAGAGGAATTCAGCCCTGTTAGAGATCTGACCCAAAAAAAAATTATGCAAGTTTCTAATGCATCAGTCTGCCTTATATTGCTTATGTCATATAATACCTTGCTGTACCGACAGGCAGGTAGGTTAACTTGCTGGCAACAATGACAAACATACACAGCTGTATTGTTAGTGTAAAGTATATATAGTGTATAATTCCTTTTTTCCTTGATTTTTTGAGGAAAGTTTTGTAGTCATCTTTTTCCATTCCTGTATGTCTGCAGTTGATAAATTATTTCTGTTCACTTTAATCCATTTTTTATTATTCTTCCAGATCTTTTGATTTTTCTGGTGTTGCTGAAAATAAACCTTTTCAAGAGCCTAGCAGTATATTCAGAGGGATGTTTTGAACAATATGGGTGCATCTTTTCTGAGTTAATGAATTAGAAAATAAGAAAATAGTGACTTGAAATTAGTTAATTGTCTTAACTCAAAAAAACATGCATTAATGATTGTTGTTAACTAAATTGTTGTGTATTGGTTCTGACATATTCCCCACTTGAGTTTTCATGCTGTCTCTTTGTTTCTGTGCTGAGTGCATAAGCTGTGTCCTAATGCACCATGGATCTGGAGCCCCATTTCAAGGAAATAGAAACAAGGCTTCTGCAGTCAGCTCTTGGGCTTGTACATCTTTAAATTTTGAACCTGTTGACAGATTTTGACAGAGAAGTAGAAGTCCCAAAGAAAACCAAGTTCCTACAAGCTTCAATAAAACAAGTGCTCGATACAAAAAGATCTTCTAAGTGACTTGACTGAAGGAAAGGAATATTATATATGCACATGTGGTCAGATGTCAGAGAATCCAAGCAGGAGACAGACCACACAAAATATAACTAAGATAGAAATAAGCTTTAGTCAAATCTCCTTAAAAACCAAAGTCAATCAACTGAGAAAATTAAATTGTAGCAAATCAGACTTCATTAATTCTAGGGCTCACCCACATAAATGTTTTCTTGTGGCAGACCAACACATTCTCATTTTGTTTCCTTAGATGACCTTAAATCTATAGCCAGTGTATTTTTATTACAGTTTATTCTCAAAGCAGATCCTCCTGCAGCTGCACATTTTCCCAGGCTCCTGCTGGTTTAACCTCTACTGCATTTACAAGTATTTATTTTGCTTACAGTGATTCAATCTCTATCTAGATTTTAATAGACTGGTAAGTCAGCTGAATCAGCACTGTGCCCATGAATAGGACCTATGGCTACATCTGTATTAGTAAATTAAGCATGCCCAGGAACATTTGCTGGCACTGAGGCAAGCTGATGCAGAACAGCCTGCATCCATACTATTGCATTAGCGTACCCTCCATAAGAGAGTGGCTGAATGCAAACTGCCTATGGAGAAGGACTCCTTCCTTGTGCTGTTCCTGGGAATTGCTTGGCAGTGTGTTAGCTAGGGTGTCTGTACCTCTGCCAAAAACATGCCAGGCATCATCTTGACAATTTCATAGTACAAATAGTCAAGCTCCAGTGCCTGGGAATGTCCCCTGGCCTTGCCTAATTAACTGTATAACATGAAACTTCTACATCCTTATCTACAGGCAGTTTCTGTGTGGCCGTTTCTGCATCCAGTGGCCCAATTCACTGCTCATATGAGTTGGATATAACCAATAAGCCTAGCATATGAGCTGAGCATCCCTAAACTGTTCAATTTTAAAAAGAATAAGCTCAGACCTTCCATTGAAATGAGTTCAGATTGTTCGGACCCAAACAGAGAAACGGCATCTTCTATCATCATCTCATCTGAAGGCTATAAGGGACAGGATTTCTGATGAAAAGACTGAGGAAGCAGGGCAACCTAAGGAAGATATGTAAATAAAACTATGCTACATAATCTTAAAGCTACAAGTTCTCAGTTGTCATCCTTTTTTCCTTATAAAAGTGTAAATTTCCTGTATTTTTCAATGCAGTGATTTTAATATAAGGCCAAGAGGTTTGTAATGTATTATACATCTTTATTTCTCTTTGGTCTCAATCAGAAGTCTTATCATCTGCTAGAAAGCTCTGTTCAGATTTTTTTCTAACCTAAGCCAGGTTTCCTTCCTTCCTTCCTTCCTTCCTTCCTTCTATTCCTTCCCACAATACAAAATATATAACTAATCTTTACACTCCTTTTAATAGTCACAGTCCAGAAAAGCACCTAACCACATGCTAATCTTAAGTGAAGAGGCTACTCATGTGCTCAAAGTTGTGCAACTACTTAAGTGCTTTTGTAGATCAAAGTCTGGATTTACTGATGTGTATCTGAAGATCAGAGGCTGATCCATTACTCCAGAACACCTTGGAAATAGGTTTTATGTTTGTTCCTTCTGTTCTGTTTGCATTCCTCTGAGACTGCAGTAATGAAGGGAACTATTTATTTTCTCACTACTAACATTCTCGACTGGAAAGCAGAAATCCTGTTTTTAGTAATACATTATTCTGTCTCAAAAGGGCGAAAAAGAGGAAAGGATGGAAATCGTTTATGAGTATAATATTCTTTGGATTAAGATATAAGGCTGCTTTATCAAGGCTTGCTTTGTTACACTTGTTAAAGGGAGCAGTTAGGGATGAAAAGAATTAGAATGGATGCTCATGGTGCTGCAGCATCCATGCCAGGATCAGGGCTTCCATGATTCCAGGCAGTTTTTCTCAGGGTCTTCCTTCTCCTTAGCAAAAGCCACACACTCGTGAAACTCGTCAAGCAAAGCTCAGCTCAGGGAAAACTGTTTTCTTTTTATTAATTTGTTTCCATATCTTCTAAACTTATCCACATTTTAGAAGAAGTTTCCATGCTTTAAATCCTAAGCCACTTTTAATTTTATTCTTCAAAACCTGAGTTAATTAAAAAGAAAACTGCAAAGCAAAGAATTATTTAACAATCACTCAAGCCCATATCTCTCCTCTCTTCTGCGAGCAGCAGCTCACAGTAAGAAGCAGAACTGGCTGCTCCATGGGGGAGGTGAAAGCAAGAGAACTTGCTCCCTTAGAGCCTTGCTTCTTACCTGGATGCTGCTGAGAAGTCCTCAATGAATAAACCATGGACCAGAATTTTTCATGAAGCTTGGAGCTAGAGCAAACCTTCCTTGTACACCTTCTGACTTTGCTATGGGAAGTCCAGTGGGGAATTAATGGGGAGGTACTCCTGGAACACTGGTTGTAGAAGAATGTCCCTATCTCTTCCCCAGATACTCAGGAGATTATATTTGTTCCAGATCAAGATGCCTTCTCTAGATGGATGCTGGTGGTTCAATTTCTTAAAATGGGCTCCATAGTACTAAACTGCAAGTGATTGGTTAATCTTCCTCTTCTTGTCCTTCTTCTTCCAGCAGCCACTTTCATTATGTATGCTAAGGCTTGTGCCAGTCTACTGGGAACATGGCAATATCATTCGTCAAAAAAAAAAAAAAATCAATCCTTTTCAAGATGCCTTCATCCTGATTCATTGCTCCTGCCATGTGACAGTCCTCTGTTCTCTAGATCTGTTCTTGTGTTTAGCTCATCACTTCTTAGTACAATGACTGTTGTAATGCCCACAATTCCTGATGGGATCTGCATTTGCACAGATGATGAATTTGAGACCAGGATGGTTCTGGCTACACTGGGATCTAGACACGGCCAAATAGGAGACCCAGGGCTTTGTCCTCTAAACAACCACGCATGCTGTAGTTCTCCTGGTACAGTCTTGGTAAGTGCAGAGCTGGGCATGCAGGCAACACAAATTCTCTTGATCCTTGGCAAGGACCTTGCTTACTTGGCAAAGAACAGCTAAATTTCAGTTTGAAGGGCATGCTGAAATCATGCAAGAAAGCTTGCAAGATCTTATTCAATAAGTGGGGAAGAAGTCTTTAGATCAAGGTATCTCATATGTGATGGTAGAACTCAGCCTTTGAGGCAAAATGCTTAATGAAATGGAGGCCGAAAGAGCCTTGAGGAAGAAATCTGAGGGAAAATCAATTAGCACTTTCCAGTCATCAAAACCAAAGATGCACAACCATAGCTGCTGATCGCAGTTGAATCTGTTCTCACACAAGCAAATGCATGGGTGGTAAAAGTAAATAGCTGCATTACCCTAAGTGCCTCGTAATCATCCTTAATTATAAAGAATAACCTTTATTACTATTATTATTACTATGAGGCCTGTTAGACATAACACTGGCTTTAGAAGGATTTGAATTGGGCCTTAAAGTGTCCCGTGCTAATATGGCACTGGTCTATAATTTCCATCTCTATTTTCTGATGCTTCCTTTAGCTATTCTATCGGAAGGCATTTCAAACTCTGCTTTTGCTCAATCACAAACAAAATTTTATTGTGTCTTAGTTTGGTTTTTCATTTCCATAGTGTTTGCAACAGTCTATATATAAGACCCTGACAGATATAAACAGTTTCTCTAAGAGCAAAGATCTCTCCCTAACATCATTATGCTAATACTCTGTGAGCATAGCACCTATGGGGATTTCATGTTGTCAGGGTTTTTTCTAAAAGGCATGTGTTATGCCAGTGTATAATATACACTGTCTCTGCTGCAACATTAAACCAAGGGAGAGAAGAAAATTTAATCCAACTTGCAGAGCAATTATTCAGAACTAAATAGAGCAGTTACTTTCAGCAGAGATAAGAACAACCCAAAACTTCGGTGCAAGCCAAATTCCTGACATTTTATTTCACTCCCTAGCTTTCTTTTTCATCATTACACATGCCTGATCAGAGTAAATCTGGTCAGGTTGTCCCTTTCCCTCTGCAGAGTCTGGTTTCTTTGTTATGACAGACTTTGCCAAGAGGCAGTAAATGACTTCTGTTATGGCCAGGGAACATCTTAATTACATGTTCTAGGTCCAATTTTCCTTGTATACAACTACCTACACACCCAGTCTTCCTGAAGGTGATCCAAGTTACAAGTCCACTACTTCTTCAAAAGGAATTCCAGGAGTTAAAACCCAGGATCTCATTCACTATGCAAAGCCTGTGATTACAATGCAAGCTGCTGGCTTCCTGAGAGCATAGTCCAGCTCTTTCATAATGGAGATTCTATGTCATAGAGTATTTTACTGGGAATGTAAGCATTTTAATAAGAAAAGGATTGATTTTGCAACTGGCACAAGTTTCTAATGATTGAAAATAATGTATTGATTTTTTTTAAAAAATAAAGCCATCTTTCTATTCATAATGGAAGGTCCTGCCCTTCTTGAAATTTATTACCATAGGCCTTGGGTGAAGCTTGCAATATTGCTCTTACACAGTGAACATAAGGAAAGGAATAGACTATTAAGATGAATGGCTTTTTTATTTTATTTATTTAAGCCAGGTTAATGTTAGCTTTTTATGGAGACAGAGAAGTGTGGCCAAGAAATTCTTGGGAATTAGGTGAGAACAGATACACCAAAAGTAGTAGAAGCATGGACTCTCTATCCTGCTGTACCCAGTGTACAGCAGGATTTAAAAGTAATCCTTCAAGTCCTTCAAGACTGAGACTTCAAGCTTTCACCTGCCTACCTGCAGCCGTGAATGCTTGGTTGGAAAGATAGGACTCAAGGCATAAAGATGAAACAAGTCACGTTGTTCCCATAACCTGGCTGTCACTAGCCTGTCTCTAGCTGATGATTAAAGGAAAGGACAAAATAATAATCTGCCTGAAGCAATGCTGCAAGAGTCACATGAACAATCTGCACTGAGGGAGCACTGTTCCTCCCTTTAAGCAGTATCACACTGAGTTTAGGAGACAGGAAACCACCTATGGGAAGAGGAATCTGTCTTTCTGGCTCAGGAACAGCAGTTTCAAGTTTGTCCAGCCCATATATTTTAAGAGGTTGCTTTCTTTTATTCAGCATGCTACTACCTAAAGTTACTTTGTGTCTGACAACTGGAATAATCCGCATGGTGAGCACCCTGTACCCAAAGCTAAAAGCACCTGGACTTAAACCTTCCTGAAAAGAGTTCATGGGCCAGATATTCCCTGTGATGCAGAGTGGCTCCACTGAGACAGGGAACGAATAAAAGCCAGTCACTGGACAGCAGCGGTGGTGGAGACGCAGGATACCTTGCAGTTGTTTCTGTTGCAACTGTACTCACAGTCACTACATCAACAACCCACAGAAGTGTCCTGTTTGCATTTTTGCCTATCCATAACTTTAAGGCCTGATCCAATGTTCACTAAAGCCAGTGGAAATCTTTGGTTTTTTCAATGATCTTTGGCTCTCACAGTGCTTGTGCAAATCAGAAATGTTCAGTGTACACTCTGCAGGCCATGTGCAGGTTGCTGGGATAATTTATCTACGTCATGGCCTGCCCCAAACCTCCTTCTTCCCCTGGGAAAATGTTTCCTCCCCGTCATGTGATGGTGATTTGGAAATAGGACAGCCAGGAGCAGGTAGGCTGGATTGCTGCAGAGGGAGATGTGCCTGTCTGGCTTCCCACTTTTTGGGGGTATTTGGTTCCTACATGTGTTCTTCTACTGTACAATGGGTGCAGTGTCAGTCACGTAAGCACAAGCATGTTAAAGCCATGCGTGTAGCAGCAAGCCTGCAGGAGCCCCATGAGTGGCCCCTGCTCCACAGAAGAAGGTTTGTTCCCCTCCCTACTGGAACATTGGGTCCCACATGATCACAGCCATGATATGACATACCCAGACTGGGCTGCGGTCAGGGTGAAGGAGGTGTGCAGCTTTTGCTATTCCTGCTGTAACTGACTTTCCATTCTTTCATAATGTAAAATGCTCCCTGAGTTGCAGCCCAAGCCTTTCAGGAGGGAAAACCACTTGCTGAATGTCATGAAGGAAGCATGTTGCTCTGTTAAAATGCTGGCAGGAGTTCAAACCCAGCAGAAAGTTTAGAGCAGTGTGAAAACACAACACAGAAAAATCGTGTAAGCAGCACTTTTTGTCTGCTGCAAATAGTCGGCATGCAGTTGGTCAACTTTTTTCTATTATAGAGCAAAATGTTTTTAAGACAAGAAGAAGAAAAGTGAAAGATCATTTTCTTAAAGGGAGACCACCTGGTATGAACATAGCCATGGTTGTTAGCTTTGGCAGTAATTAAGGGGACAGCTATTCAGCAGCCTCAGCTTGTTGGCAGTTTCTGCTCGGTGCCTATTGCTCTGGTGTTCATAATCACTGACCAAGGACATGCAGTAGGAAAATTAAGGGTTTGAATGGGTTTGGAAATGACTGACCTGTTCTGCTGTCTCTGGAGTGACTCTTTCTAAGAAAGATACACTGAGTCTGCTTAACCCTGCAAAGTGAAGTTTAGAGATATCTCAGACAAATTAGGGGTATTAGCCCGGTTAAATTAATTGAGGCAATGTTAACATGCACAGACTGCTTTTGAGGCTTGGCTAACTAGCTCAAAGCAAGCGCCTTGGTTTTATGCAGCTTAGACATACTTTCTCAGGGCTGCGTGGGACTTCGTCACTGTCACACACTGAGCACTTCTTCTGTCTTCCAGTGCTAACACTTGCTGTCTTGTGCCAACACTAGCTAGTCCCTCTATAAAAACACTTGGTTGCACATTTTGCAGCTTCTGTAAGCCATGTTCTTGGCATAGTCTCCAGCGGCTGCAGTCTCCCCTGTCTCTCTCCTGACATGTCAACCTCCTGTTGATTTTTACTTCTCGAGTTGCCTCGAGTGCCTCCTTCTTGCTCCTTCATGCCAGGGAGTTGATAAAGTTTCCGTTTCCTTCCTCTTTATGCTATTTTCTCCCCTGATTAGGGAACATGTAGGCTCCAAATTTATGCTTTCTTCTGGACTCCTCCATCCCCTCTTCATGGTGTTTTGACTACGCTTGCCTCAGTCCTATTTCCCGTGCCGTTTCTTCCCCCGTATCAGAGTTTCAATTTGACCCCGGTTCTCCCTTTTCTTTTCCTGCTCCCTGGCATAATTTCCTTCATGTGTTTAAGTCAAACTATGCCTTGAAGTTCTGGCCAGGCTGGCAGCTTTCACAGAAGGGAGCATTTATTTGGCCTTAAATTGCCAAGAGGTTTAGTTTCTTCAGATGAGCTTTCTTTCTTGAGCAGGAGTGTGCTTCTAACCAGAGAGACACCAGCCAGTCCCATGGGGTCTGTCAAGGTGGGCAGCATCTCAAGTGCTGCACACAGCACCCACCCAGATGCTGAACAAGGATATTCTTGGATGTGCAGCTATAGGTTTTGCACGCTCAATAAATACAAATTCATTTCTGCAGCTCATCTTCTTTTGCTTTGGTTGACAAAATGATCCCTCATTCTTTCTTCTATGTTTTTGCTCTCCTGTGGAGCATCTTGGAGGCAAGTCTCAAAGCTTTAGTGATGCTTTATTAAAAAAAGTTAACCAGCTCGTGTAATGGGCAGTTTCCTGGCAGATTCTCTTTTCTTAGAAGTACTATCTGAGTTTAATGAGTTGAAACTCACAAGTATAATTAGCAAAAGGCTTAAGATACTACTCACTGAATGTAATTGAATTTAATTTACAGTCTGAACAATTACATTTACATGTTGAAGCAAATGTTTGCCTTTATTTTAAAGTATTCATCTCTTCTTATCTTTCAGGCCTTAGTGAGGCAAAAGTTCACTCATTAAGCTTTGTGGTACTAGGACATCTGACTTGACTTGGCTTGAAAACTGAATTAGTGAAACATGATTCCCAAACATATCATAAAAGGACTTCAGTTCTTCTAATGGAAAAAATGTTATCAGCTTTTAAAATGTATGTGCTTAAGTCTTAAAGGAATGCTGTGTAGTATTAGCACAGCAACCTGCAAGTTCGCAAAAAAAAAATAAAAGAAGAAGTTACAGTAATTGAGCTGTGGAGTGTGTTTGAAAGAGTTTGGGGGTTTTGTTGTGGATTTTTAAATTTATTTATTTCTAATTAATTTCTAAGCTTATTGCTATGGAAGGCTCTGTTGCTTTAAAGTATGTTCATTTTACTCTGTTACTGTGGGAGACTATTGAGAGAGTCTGTAAATTATATTCATATAAGACACAGGACAGTTTGTTTTCCAGTGTCATCTCCTAATATATAGGTATTGCAGTTAGCCAAGAACATCATGCTTTACAGATCTGAGCACCCTGAACAGAAAATCTCCTTCACCAGCCAGTCATGAAACCTAAGGCAGAAATCAGCATGAGGAGACCGGGCACCTGACTGTCTGCAGCATTAATCTTCAGAACCCATTAAGGTAAATACAGGCCCCTTCTGTTCTGTTTTGGACTTGGAGAGGAAACTCGGCAACAGTTGGAGACTTTCTCCGAAGCAACAAGAAGCCAACTATTCATCAGAATATGAAGTGTTGGAAAGCCATAGATGGTAATATCCTGCAGTAGCAGGTGCAGGGGCTGAAGTTAGACCAAGTAGAGGAAGATGGAAGAGGTGAGAAAAATACAAGCCTGTGAGCAGCAAAACGGCTCATGGTGCAGGCTGGTGAAGGACGCACTGAACAGGCTTTCTGCTGTCCTCCTCACACTCCTGTATCAATATTTTTTGAGAGAAACTGCTTCTTGTGAAAGCCAATTAGAGAGAACTGAGTGCAAAAGCAATGTGGTTACAGGCTGTGCAAAGGCAACCAGAAGGCAGGTTTTACTCTCAGATATTCCAATTCGGTCCTGCTTTGGAAAACGGCATAAAATTGTGATCTAAGCTGAGCAGTAAAGTCTATATTCTGACTCTGACTTTTTCTCTTTTCAAAGCTGTAAATGGAGCTTTAAAGCTTCTTCTTACAGCAAATAGGCTACTGGACCTTACAGCTTGCCTGGCCATATTTCTTGCTGTCTCTGGGTCTTCAGAGTTAGGACAGAGTTTTTGTCCTCTTCCTGAGTGTCATGGGTAGAAATACCAATATGCAGATTCATGATTGGAAATTTGATAGTGGTCAGAAGCTCCAAACAGGAATCATTAAACTGTCAAACCAGACACTCTGTGAGGTACCCCATGCTTGTCTCTGGTAATCTTAGGATAATTTAAAAGTAAGTATTATGGTATGAAGTAATATCCCTGAGTGTTTCCATGCTGCAACACACCTAGAGGCATGCCAGGTGCCTTTAGACTAGCCAGGCAGCAGCAGCACAGGGCCACCTCTTGGAGTGGACTCTGATGAGTAAAGGCACTACAGCTCATTTAAAATTTCATCCAGGTATGTTTCCAGGACCTGCAGCAATTTTAATGTGTTGCCTGAGTATATGCATGTATTACATACACCGTAGTTAAAACCGCAAAATCTGTGTCCAAATGAAAGCTGATTTTGTCTGTGATAGGTGAAGGTGCTGTAATTCCTGTCAGTGCCCATGAGATTTGCTTGGTTGTGTCAATGGCTGACCAGGCCTGCAAATGTTCATACATTATCTCCTTTGATCATTACACCTGTATAAAAACTGATTGAAGAGAAGCCCACAGACTCACTCCGTGGTTCAACATGGCTAGTGTTGTAAGTGCTGTTGTCTTTTACTACACTAACCACTAGCATCAACAAAAGCACTCACTTTAATTTGACAGCTCTTTCCAGATAGGTGTGCATGGGAAGAGGCCTAGTTCACTGTGTGGGGTCAGCTCTAATATTGGCCTTTTGGGAAACCTTTTGGCTCCTAGACCTTGGTACTGCTGTTCTTCTGCAAGTCCTGGTCTTGCTGCGTGGGAACCCCGCTGCCCTCTTTAGCAGTCACGGTGCTGCACAGGGGAATTTGCTCTGGGCTTTGTGAAACCCTCCTTAGAGCTCTAAGGCTCCTAACTCTGTACATGGCTTCCTCCCTCTCCTCTTATTTCAAACCCAGGAATAGATTTGCAAGCTTTTCAAGCTTCCCAGCCCTGTTGAAACAGAGAGGAAGCACACTGGCCCAGTGCATTCAGTTACAAACACACACAGAGCCCCAGGATGCTGAGGAGAGTTATTTGGGTGCAAGGGGGAAGGATAGAGCCCTTGTGCCGTCTTTTCTCTCACACCCACACACCTGCTCATGTACATAAGGATGCAGCTCTGATCTCATGCCTGTGGCTACCCTGCTTCCTCCTGAATCACACCACCCACAAAGTAAGCATGCTTTAAAACTTGACATTAAGAAAAACAGAAGTAGATTTTCCTGCTGGTAAATTAATCTGCCAAGGCAAACCCATCCCTTATAACATGAAACTTTAACAAGCCTTTGAATTGAGATGGCCTAATGTGAACAAGGAAAAGTTTGCTGAAACCTAACTTGTCACTCAGAGTTAAGGCTAGATATCTCTCTGCTTGCAACCCCTGGGTACTTAAAGAAAAACCACAAAACAAAACAGAATGTCTTTACATATTTAAATAAATTAAAATGAACCTGCTTTAGATGAAACATTCAATTCAGTTCCTTAGTTAAGTTTCTAAAGGGTGAGTTCCACTACAAAAGAAACTTATTAAAGAATAATGAAGACTGTCAAAAACTATATGCTTAAAAGCTAGTAAATAACAAAGTAAGGCTTTTAGTCATCTTGGCTGGACAAGGTGAGGTCAGAAAGAAACAACAACATATCCAGCATCATGGCAATGGACTTTTCATGCTTCTTGTTTTTAGCAGTTTCTGTTTTAGAAAGAAGTCTTGTTTATCTTTGGTCATACATTCTTTTTGGTTAATCACTGTATTTACCCTGACCCTCTTATATAGAAATTCTATTTGATGCAATGTTTTTACTTCAAGTGGTGTGTGTCTTTTTTCTCTTTTTGTTTAACTGAAACTGTGTTTCCCTCACCTGGAAGTACAGACAACAGAACGAAAGAATAACATATTCTAAGCCATTGGTGAAATGTTTTTTCAAACAACTAGACGTTGTATGAATCCTGGGGCTGTCATTCCTTTCTTGACATTCATTTATACTGAATCAGTTAATAAGTCAGATCCTATGTCATGTTAAATATTTTTTCCTTGTTTATTTTCCCTGCATAAATAGCCATATTGTAATTGTACACAATGCCCTAAGCAAAATTTAATTCACTGGCACTGATTTACAACTGTAGAACATGTTCTGATGGGGATAGCTGTTGAAGAAAAATCACTTTAAAAGTGTATACAGGCAGAAAATACTGATCACTTGATATCTAGTTTTCGCTGTGTGGGAAAGAAGTATTTGTTAATTATTTCACTTTTGTTGTTGTTCATTCCCTAGCATATTCTTTTTTCTTCTTTATAATTAGGCAAATGATCAATGGTGATCAGGTGCTGTTTCATCTTAAATATTGTTTGACAGCCTCAGGGTTAACAGAAATCTTACAGTGAAATGCTCATAAACTTATGGTGTCAGGAGCACAGGCTTGGAGTACTGTGCTCAGTCGTGCAAGAATGAGTTTGAAATTGAACTTAGAAGCCAATATTATCTGAATAATAAACACTGCATATGTTACACTTTAAGTTAAGCCAATGGTTCTCCAATTTGACTGTGATGTATAAGCAAGAGGTAATTAATGAAGGCATTGGTGTAATTTCATGGAACATGAACTTCCCCTTCCAAAATCTCAGTATTGAAAATCAAACTATATTTTGTTATTTTTGATGGTCATTGCATTAAAAAAAGTCTTAAGTTACAGAGCCAGGGTTTGGTGGTGAGAGGACGCTGGAGGGAGCATAAGGGGAGGCAAATAATAAAATACTTTTATCCTTATGTCTAAACTAATAAGCAGATTGTATCATTCACAATGAGAAGCTATTCTGAAATAAAAAGGTTTTGTTTGAGTCTAATTCTTATACAGCTGAAGATTTTTGATATAAACTTCATGCATAATAAGAAAAGCAATTTTAACATAGGCCACCTGTAATTTCTGTGTCAGTAGTGAGCTACATAATTGTTTTGAAAATATACATCATTCATTATCTATGAATACTTATATAACCAAAAGAAGACATCACATAAATCATTTCAACAAAAGGAACCAACCCAGTTTTGACCCTAATGAGCATGTGAGGTAGTAATTTCCAAAATACAAAGTATATTTTAAAATAACCAAGTTAATTTATTAAATGTTGTATAAAGCTGATTTAGTGTTGCATACTTAAATTGACAGAAGTGTTTAGCTTTTCTTTCCATCTTACACTAAAAGCTTGTGAGGCATCCTGCCATGAAAAAAATCTTTAGAAAAAAAGGAAAAAAGAAAAGTTTAAAGGTGAGAGAGAGGAAACAAGAGAGAGAAGAGGGGAACAGGAAGAAAGAAAGGAGGGAAGGAAGAGAGAGAGGGACACAACGGACAAAATTTTTGCTTCAGTATCTAGTTAAGTATGTCACTTGTACCATCATTGTCAAACAAGGATTCCTAAGTTTTATTGTACATAATTATCTCTTCCTGCAAATGTAAGTCCCAGAACTAATTGCTAAGCATCACAGGTAACGTTGACAAGCAAGTGCAATGATCTGTAGCATCTACTTAGTCTGTGTCATCTGAAAGTCAAACTGTGCTTGTGAAGCAGGACACCCGTTTGAAAGTCTCATGAGTGCAGTTTAATCTCCCTTTGTTGATAGGCTAGTTACCTTGCCTGCTGTAATCTTATTTATTTGCCTCAAATTTTGCACTGAAAATCTAACACATTTATTCAAATTTTATTTGGTATTCTCAAAGATAATTACTATTTCTAATAGGATTTGTACACTTTATCACTGGACGTGCTTGAGATTTGGAAATCTACCTTTAATGGGTTTTTGAGGTCTTGATTGTTTTTCATTTCATAGCAAATGTTCTGCAAAACAGAATTCCAAACCAATTATACTATGAAAAAATAGAATTTTATTTTAATATTCTTTTATTATATTTACTTTGTTTATGGTGTCATAGTATGGCATATCATCAATTTGTACTATGTTACTTTAAAAGTAAGTAAAAGTTGTACTCATATTTATTATACTTAAACATTTTTTCCAGATTAGAGTCTCCTGTTTATCCTATAATGAAATATCTGACAAAAAACAGTTTCATTTAGAGAATAAGGCAAATAGTATACGAATACGGGATTTAATTATATTTTCAATATCCTCTTGCTACATATTTTAATATTAGTCAAAGTACTGTTATTCTAACTCATACCTTGAATAACTTATTTGCTACACTATGTGTGTTTCAATGAAACCTTCAGTGTCAAATATTTCTGTTACAACACACATAGGTGACTCTGTGTTCCTGAAAAGGTGATGCATTTCAATTAGAGCTGATTAATGGCTCTTTATAGTTATTTTAAAAATGATGTGAAATGAAGTTTTTAGTCCATTTTCATATGATGTACTATAATTCTACACTGCTGCTTCTAACATTTCATGCAAAATTGAGAACAAATAAAAATGAAGGGAGAGGAATATCATGCTGATCTCAAAGGGAAATTTGCACTTTGATAGAATGGTGGCAGCTACCAAATTAATGTCTCATCATTTACTTAATTTACATGTCTGCATAAGTGGCTGTAAGACCTTGGCCTTTTCAATGCAACTCACAAGTTAAGACACCCAAGTACAAAAAACTGTGGTCAGCATTAAAAACAATCATCAGTAAAAGGGAAATCTCACTTATGTTTAGCTTAGAGTTGAGCAGCAACCATCAAGTGAGGAAGAGCTCTCCCAAAACCTCAGTCCAAACTGAGATGAAACATTCTATAACTCTGAAACTTTTAAGTGTTTTAGCACTTAGAATTGCTGACCTATCGCAGAGGGTAGGCATGCCAGCAGGCTGTGAAGGCAGCTATTCCTGCACTATTTATGACTGCAACTAGAGAGGAAAACATTTTAATGTGAGATTCTCATCTGAGTTATGCAAACTCAGAGACAAACACCCTCATTCAATTCAAAGTTAGAGCCTGATGTGTCTGCACAAATAATAGAAACCTCAGTAGCAGAAAGACATATTATCTATAACTTGGCAAAAAGACGCCACTTACAAGTGGATCTCTCAATATTCATTTGTTATTTCTTTCTTCATTTACTGCACTGCTGTAGATCATTTCTCTTGTTCTATCTCACATTGTTCTTGGTTAGTGGCACTTGCCTGAAATTAGTTTGTAATTGGGATAAATGAACTGCATGTATTCATAGGGCCTGGGCAGTTGGTTTTGGCTTCCAGCAAAAAGCAGTGAACAAGCAGATTCTGGTGGCTGCTGACAGCTGCTTCACATAGACTTGTGTTATCAGGGCAAACACATGTAAACGATATGAATAAATAACATGCAAATGTTTAGAAATTGAGTGAATTTAACTTTATCAGATTATCCCCAAGCTAGTTTTAGACTGAATTTAGTGGCACTAAATCCTTTAGCAAGTACCACAGAGTATTGCTTCCTATTAACACAGTGAAAGTTTGGCCCTTTTCTTTTTTTTAACTTTCCACTTGATATCTACAGTACAGAAATTTCTAGTTCAAGACAAAGAAAGGGCAGCAATCGGTGTGTGACAGCCATCCCAGGTGTGTACTCATGGGAGCAGTTCACCATCCCATCCTGCCAACAACCTCACCAAACCCAATACGTACAGAGGTATGTTTTTATTTTCTATCCAAAAACATGTCTGTTTTTGGCTTTCAGCTGTTGGCATCTACAAAATACTGTACAAAGAAACATCTACTGTGAACTGTAAATAATAGTGGGTGTTAAACAGTGGCTCAGTTTACCTGAATGCCAAGAATGGATTGGGAAATTGGAGACAGAATGCTTCACTCATTTTCCTCTTTTTTTTTTTTGGTATTAAAAATTAACTGCAAAGGAAATATTCATCCAGAGTAAATTATCTTAGTTTCCTGTGTCCCGGAAATCACTGTAAGAAGCAACCAAAGATACTTAGAAAACACTCAAAGTTTAAGCTAACGTTCCCATGGCTTCTACCTCCACTGATCCTTCTCTGGGTGGTATTCGCTCTTAAAATTCTCCATCACTTTTCTGTAAAATTACTTAACACCCCTGCGATGGATTCCCAAATTATATAACATACTTCTTATACCTGACATTTACATTGTGACACCTTCAACTGAGCTCTAAGTTGACAATGTATAGTGTTGTTGCATACTGATAGTCTTGTTTAACTGGACAGTTTACTTAACAGTTTCCACTTTCTGCTTCTGCTGGGGCCTGCTTTAGTCTCTGTTTTATTTATTTATGTCAAAATACTAGTTGTCCTTTGATTTGTGAAATTGCCATTTTATTGCTTCTGCTAAATATGTTTTTATCCATATTCCTATAGTGGCTAAATTCATCTGTACAGTTAATACCATTGATTCAATTACACTCTGAATGAATATTGCATATTGAATTCTAGCCTTCTTTTTTGTCTAATATACATGGGAACTAATCACATAGGATTTTGATGTAAACCAAGAACTAAAATCTTAGAAATGTGTAAATATTTTTACCTCCAAATGTCCTTGGAGATTCACTAACGATACAATTCTTGTAGCAGAATTGAGTTACAGTGAGATTCAAAGCTGAATCCAAAACAAGTCTGACATTAAATTCAAATCAGCAGAACTTTCTTTAAGTCCTTAGCATAAAAATATTGCATGGTCACTTGATTATGTATTTAAATAAAGATTTTGGATTCTAGTAATTGGTCGTCATTACAGTAGCTGTTTCCATTACACATTAAAACTGTGTTTCATCTCTGGTCATATTGGGACTTCATCTGCAAAATTTAAGAATTTGCTGTAAGAGAGCCTCTCCCTTTTAGACCAAGCTACCTCTTTACTTGATCAACAGAATAGACTCTTCTTTCTGGATCTGAAACCAATCCAACCCAATATCTGTTCACATAATGTCTTCCCTTAGGAGGAAAGCAGATATTAACATGCTGTGCTTTTCACACCCTTCTTCCTTCCTCCTTTCTTTTCTTGTTTGCTTTCTTTCTGCTTTTACAAAATTCTGGTTACACCTGGTTTGAGAATAATGGTGTCATTGGTTGTTCCTTCTGAGAGGGCTCTTTCTTACCAGAAGTACAGTTTGATGCTTAAACGACCTTGGGAGTTAATCACTTCTTCCCCACTGGGCCTTAGATTCGGAACAAAGTAATTCTGGGAAAAAGATCTGGCAGATGAAATTATTTTCTGTCTTTGTCTGGCACATTGCAAGGTACCTTCACCTGTGATAAAAGCACCAAGTGAAACTCTTAAAAAATAAAGTTAACTGAAATTTCTTTCTTGCTGTTCAGCTTCCTAAGGGTTATGCATATTTATATGTTCATTTATGTGCTCAGAGATTTAAAAAATATTTATAGTCTTCACTCCTGATGAAAGGATTAGAAATAAATTACCCCTCTCAGAATAACCTGTATTTGACAATTTTTGCTCAGGACATCTTGGTGAGTATGTGGAAAATAAGATTGTGGGAGAAGACTGATACACCCTTCAACATGTTATTTAATAATAATGAGATAATTATTGTTTTCATGTAAAGAACTCCTTTGTTGACCACACTGGGGCACAGATATGATTTCTGCATGATGCTACAGTGTATTGATGAGGAGGAGGTACTCGTTGCATCCCTGTGGAGCACCTGTAAGGGAGCTACGTGCCCAAATTGTATTGGCACGGCCCTTGTGCCTCAAGCCCTGAGCCTGCACTGCAAGCATCAGTGGATCCTGTCTTCTATTTCTACATTCAGTGGTAACAACAATCGTTATGAACAGTCTGGGAGACAGACACTCCTGAAAAGTGTGTTATATTTGCCATATTGAAGTTAAAATGCCATTACGGAGACACCAGAACTTTGGGTTATATTAAGTCATGAGTGTCAGTGAACTTGCGTATGCCCCAAAGTAGAGATTCCACTCCAGCTAAAAAGCACCATGTAACAGAAGTAGCAGATGTTTAATGGCTGCACCATTGACAATGTGTTTAACTGTTATTAATATTTATAATTCAGTAATGATAACCATGGCTCCAAAGTGCATTAAATGCACTATCGTTATTACTTTAAGTTAAACCTTTGTCTCAGTTAATTGGCTATGTGTCTCACTCCTATGTAGCCCATATGGCAAGGCCAGGAAATAATAATATTGTTATACTGGAAAAAATGAGTGAATGCTCTCAAGTGCCTCTTTGGTCTCCAGACAATTATTGAACTGGCTTAAGCAATGGTCATGCTAAACAACCATCACTCAACCTTAAGGAAAGGAGTCATTAAACTACATTTAGTGAGATTCTTAAAAACAACGGAAGCCATAGCCCAAGGCAATAGGTCAAACAGCAAGGTTTAATCAAAAGTTGCTACCTGCAGCCTGAGAGGTTGACCATTTATAGCTGCAGGGATATAAGGCTTGTATGGCAAGCTGTGGACAAGTATTGCAGCAGCAGGAGTGAGTTTAATGCCATCAGTGTGAGAAAAGTAATCATTGACGTGGCCAAAGAAAACGGAGAAAACATTGGTTTGTCAAGGAACTTGGTAGAAAGAAAGGCTGGGGATTTCTCAGCAGTTAGCTAGTGAGCTCCAGGAAGGACCTTGTGATAGGTCATCTTTCAGAATGAAGAAGATACACCAAGGAACATACCCAAGAAGTTTTCCTTCCCTTTCTCTTTGAAACAGAAGGCAAGGCTACTGGCATTTGGCTAAGCGGTAGTGCCAAAAGGAGAAACAACCACGCAACTTTGATCTTATACAATACTTTTAACTTCGGTCTTAAACTAATCAACTGATCATGACAGCAGTTCTGTAACAATTAATACTTATGTGTAATTTTTTAAAAAACTGTTTGTATCTTTAGTTAGGCTCCATGGCTTTCTTTCATATAATTAAAAAAAAAAATTTAAAAAGTTTGGATCTGACCAAAGGCAAATGAAGACCCAAACACTGAATGAGGGATTGAAATAGCAAACTGCAGTTTTGCTTATATCTATACTACATATACAACATACAGTTATATTTAGCATAGAGAGACTTATCTTCAAGGGATCTCAAAACAGGAGACTGATTTTGCTCAATCTAGGTATGGCATTTTCACTTACCAAGGTCTTCTTCTCCCACCTACAAATCTTTCCAGATGTGCACTGGTCCTAGCCATCATTTGATGTCCTAAAGCCTATTTCCATGTCTGTTACATTTGTGGGCTCAAATCGGCATCTCTTACTACACTGGAACCTTTCATTTTTAGGGATGCCATTGCCCTTATTCTGCTCAAAAAGGAATGCAAGCTGCTAATGCTGCAATAAAGAAAAAAAATAAGAGGGGAAAAAAAGCTGAAAAGGACAATGCTACACCTTTCTCAGAACTTGTTTCTTGGCCTTTGCAAATACCGATGACAAGATGTCCTGACTACTTTTTGCTGACTGATCCCATTAGGAAATAGGTTAGATGGTAACTGCTTCCTGCAGTTCTGGCTGGCTGATTGCCACATGGACTCAGGGCAAGTCCCTTCCTGTCTTTTCTCAGTCTGCTTTTGTCCAAGAAGCCCTATCCTTGATGGGGGGTATGTGCATAGGGGAGTTAGAGGCAATGATGCAGGGGGATGCACAGGAGGTGGAGGGGCAGTCCTGACCTGTGCTGCATCTGGATCAGCCGAAACTTCCTCCTGGCCACTGGGTCAAGGCATTGACGTTTTGGATCCAAATCATGAAGGATTGTTAGATAACTAACTAACCATCACTTATTTTTGTTTATATCTAACTTTTCTTTTCCAGAACTAATACTGGTAGCATTAATAATCAGTTAGTTATGAAATCTTACTGTGCCAGGATGCATTTATAAATATGTGATAATTTCATGTCTAAAGACAAAAAGAAATGAACAGCAATCCAGACTTTTTTAAATATTCTGATTAAAAATAATCAGGAGATTAAAAACAAAACACAAGAACCCAAAAATAAAACAAAAGTTTAGAAACAGTATTAAAACAGGTTGTTTGCTGAAGATCTTTCATGAAGCCCCTGCAACCTGGAAATGTTTTCTTCTGCCTCATCAAATCTCAGTTTAAAAAATTTTCCCTGTCCCTGCTCATTTCCTCTATTCCATTTTGATATATATGAAGAAGTCATGTCCTGCTAGTGGCTGAAAAGTGTCATGGACTTGCTTTATACATTTGCACTTTAACAATATATTTGGAATATTGGTGGAAAAATAATAATGAATCACATCTATACATTTATAAATATAGATAGATGCACTCTTGCCAGTATGTTCAACATTTCTTTACCCATGGAAGTCCTTATTCTTGAATGTTATGCTAATGAAATTTAGAGTATAATTGCTGACATACATTACTCATAGTTCCAGGGTCTTCTGGAAGCTGCCAGGTTTTGAGGGAAATGTTTGATTCCTAAAAGTTATATGAATTATGTATTTCTTGAATGAAATTTCAGATTATTCAATATTTGCTATACTCTATTTGCTATTCATTATACTTGTATTTATAAGTTTCAGTAACCCAATCAGAGAGCACAGACAATAGTATGTGATTTGGTTGACCAGTCAAACACTTCAAATATTGAATAGATGACACTAACAATTTGAGAACAAAAAAACAGGCTGAAATCTGTTCACATAAAACTGTTCAGTGAATACTTACAAATAACAAATGTGTTTGTAGAAATCAGGATTGTTTCCAGAATGATTCATAAACTGCAAAACGGCCAAATTAGCAACAAACTCTATTTGCAGTGGATAATTCAATCAGTCGTAGATAAAAGAGAATTCAGCAGAATCTGTTGATTCTCCTCTCAGGAAATGTGGAGTAGCATTTTCTTCCTCTGCTCCACCATCAAAGCTGACTGAAAAACATGCTCTTTTCTTCCAAACTTCAGTATGTATGAGATGCTAAGCAATGCTTTTAGTCTTAACAGCATCTTGCAAACAATTGTCATCCCTTTCTTGAGTCCCCAGATATTTTTTAGCCACATTGATTGGCAATAAAATGAGACATGACTCCATTTATTAAACCTGAAAATCCATGCCTGTTTAAGTACCTAAATAATCAATCAGTTTTGACACTTTGGAAAGCTTGCTTAACTACTTCTGGGCAGCCCCAGAAAGATGGGGTCAGGACTGGATCCTCTCTCCTTTCAATGTGTGTCGATCAACTGTGAGAGCCACAGAAAGGCCAGAGAAGTTTGTGACTGCCCCTTGCCTGTGCAGGTAGTCCAACAAATGGTATAACCATGGTCCAGTGGGATGACTGCTGGCTGTACTGTGTTGCATGGATTCAAACTATTGTATAGATTTGGCAACTCTTTTTGAACAATATTGTACCACAGGGAGTGAGATTGACTTCCCTTGCCTTTAACCATGTCGAGGACTACTCAGTCATATAGGTTCCTTCAATGGGAAGAGGGAAAATTCGTCTAGACTGAGTTGCCTGGGACAGGAGAGATGACTGATGGTGGTAGGAGACTGGACAATGAGCCTTTTAGCAGACATATAAGGGGCATACATAAGGTGGTGTTAGAAACTCCTGGTAACCCATGTGACCTCCAAAGGCCTTTCCAGAAAGCTGTGAGTCTCTCCTAGGTCCTATGCCATACCTGGACTGGTGTCCTGCATACCCTGAGGTGCAGAAAATTGCATAACGTTGCAGTAGATATCTCTACTGGTTCACGGAGCCCAGGAAAGGAGACTGGCAGGAAAGTCAGAAGAAAATGCATCTGCAGCCTGTACAAGAGCTGTCAATCAAACGCATAGTCCCACCCTGTATCCCTGCCTGCTTCATCCTCTTTGGTGTGCAGGAAAAACGAAGATGTGAGGTTACATGTCTATCGTCTGACCACAGAATTTGGGACACTCAGGGAGTGGGAGACACTCAGGTTACTTCTTACTCCTCCTCTCTCACCTGCTTTACTACATATAGTGAGTGTTTCTTGTTTTCCTCACCAGCTTCCTATGCCTAGCTACAATGCAATCAGCAGTAAAGAAGCCATGAAAAGTGGGGGAAAGTGACACAATGAGCTGATTGATCAAATATTTCCAAATTATTCATAAACTGTGCACACTACCTACTTCTATTTCCTCACAAACTACTCCATCATCACCTTTATGCATGACATCAAGCTGCAAAAACTGTATTCTCTTCCTCCTTAAACTGTGAGAATAGTTTCTTCTGCTAACCCACAGTTTAGATACATATGAATATAAGAAAAATCTGGTGTATATTTCTAAATATTCTCTTTGATGTGTATAACTATGTTTGTTAAGCAACAAAACCACGAAAAAAGAAGGCAACAGAATGAAGTACATCAGGACAACACTGAAAAATTGTTCATTTTAGCTTACAGCACTTGTCACAATGAAATCTCATCTTGAAATTCACGTTTGCATTTGCTTATGTATTATTTTAATCCTAGGAGGCTTTAATCTTCAGTCCTGGAAACAGGGATAAATTTATCATCAATTATTTGCTCACCTACTTTATTGTTTGTTTTCTTTTTTTAGTATATCTGTGGTCTATATTGTAGCCATGCAGCTATCTTTTTCTTTCCTCTTCTATTTTTTTTTTTAAACAGGAACATGTTGCTGCTTTACAAGCCTTAAAGGATTTTGGTTTTCCAGATTAATTAAAAAAGGCTCACCAGGCTTGTACTAGAAAAAAAACAGATGGGATGACTCTAAGTAGAGTCATTCATTTACATCAGAGCTTTAAACAAGTGGGGCTACTCAAGTGCGTGAAGCTACGTAAGTAAAGCACAGTTTGGACAGTAAAACAGACTATTACAGATAATCAAATGTTCATACTGGAAGGCCAAGAATGACTTTACATTACCGAATCTGGCAAGATGGTTTTACCCACCTTGAGTTTAAAAGTGTCACAGAGGACAGCCTGAATGTTCACTGGAGAAACTCTTTAAAATAGAAGCATCATAATGTCTCTGAGTCACAGAGCTTTACAGAATGCAAAGAGGTCACAGCGTGGTCATTCCCGTGAGGAAATCTGAGTAATATAAAAATTTTCTGCCCTCTGACTTGACTGCATGGGTGGCTGAGCTATTTTACCACTCAGGAAGTCTTGAACAGCAAAAATGCTGATCAGAGGACAAAAGTTGCAGTACTGTTTTCCTTCCCCATTCAGTTTCTTTCATGTTTATTTTTATATTGGGGGTTTTAAATTGCTTGAAATTATTTGACTGATTATTTTTCCCAAAATGTCCTGGAAAGAAAATCCTGTAAGACTTGTAAAATAGAAAAGTTTTTTACTTTAAAAAAATATGTGAAGGAAGCAGAAGGTAAATTAAATTTTAGAGAAATGAAAGAATATAGAAAAAGGGATAGTTCAGCCATATGTAGGAAGACATGAGTGCTCGCACATGTACATTCTTGTCAGTGCAGAAATAATACCTAAATATAGGCAAACAGATCAACTTATGCAGACATTCGTATAGTCATACAAAGACACTAGCGAAGGCATACATTTTTGCAATCCTTGTTCATCATATGAAATTATATATAATCTGACACACAGCATATCATATTCATACTCATTGATCTAACTAGAAAACTTGTAGGTTAGCATCACTGTTTTTAATAATTTCCAGTTTATTTCTACCAGAATGTAGTGTTTCTGAGAATACAGAGCCTTCCTGGGTAGTTGGAGGTGGTGTATTTCCTGAAAGCAGTCATATTTGCTTTTAGTTGGAGTGCTTTTACATCTCAGTGCATTCCTAAACTTATCAACAAATTTCTTGAAGTATGACATTCCTTATAGGGATTTTTAAGAATAAAGCAAAAAAACTTTAGAGGTAATAAATTAATGACAAGCTCCTTAACAAAACACAGCTATAGGTACAGCCTAATATCTAATTATCTTCTGGCTCGTATTCACACATTTATACATGGTAAAGGCAGAGTGTAGAAAAACTTGCTGAACTAGTTTCTTGGTTAAGCTTCTTCCCATCTACCCCTACACGGGTTATATCTTGCCATTAAGATTTTTGGGATAAGGACTATCTCTTGTCTCCATATTTGTATGACAGCCAGCACAGCTGGCTGACACTGAAAAACACAGTAACAGAGAAAATTCCTATTCACAAGGCCATAGTTAGATGAATACGAGAACAGCTGTTCTGGCTTAGGCCAACAGTCCATCTAGCTGAGTATCTTGTGTCCATCAGTATCCACAGGTAAAAATCCGAGGAAGAGCAAGCACATGCAAAGCTTTGCATATTCAGACTGAAACTATTTTCAGCTCAAAGATTTCCTCATCTTGATGAGATTTTCCTATTTAGTAATCTCCAGAGGGCGATTCTTGCAAGTATTTGTCCAGCTGCCTATTGATACCATGCCAATTTTATGCGCAATGTCCTCTGGCAAGCTGTCCTACAGGTCCATTGCCCACCATGTGGAAAAATACCCTCTTTAGTTTGTTCTGAACCGGGCTCTTATGTGTTCATATGATGGCCCTAGTTCTGTTTTTGGCAAAGAAAGTGAGCTGTCAGTCTTTATGTCACCCATAATTTTACTGAGCTATACCAAATCCTCCCTAATTTTCTTGTCCAGACTGAGGAGCTCCAGCCTATGCAGTTGCTGTTTGTGCAGAAACCATTTCAGAAATAAGGGATCATCCTTGTCCTTCTCTGGACTTTTTCAAATCCTGATACACTTCAGAGACCATTTTATAAGTAGAGCTGGGACTGCTTTTCCTTATGTGCATCACTTTACATATATCTACATTGCATTTCATCTATCATTTTATTGCCCAGTCACTCAGTCTTTGTAATACTTCACAGTCTGCCCTTGTCCTTCCTACAAGTCTGAATAACTTTGTATCATCAGCATATTTTCTTATCTTACTGCCTACTTTATTTTTCAGGTCATTTTTGACATATCTCTCTGAGTCAGTGCCGGATTAACCAGCTTGTACCCACTGTACACCCTCAGCATGACTGGAATAGCTGTCCATGGCCTGGACTGGGGTGGCACAGTGACCAGGATCGGGAAACTGACCTGCAATATTTTTTTCCTGAGCTATTTTTAAACAGGATAGCAGGAAGAGCATAAGCTGATACTGCTGTCAAACATGAAAGCTTATTCTTCCACTGCCCCAATGGTGAGGTGAATGAGCAAGCTTAACCTTGAAATCATTGACATAAACTGACTGCAACACTCATGCATCTAAACCATCACAGCCACTGTACATAGAGCCCCAGCTGACAAATAAGACAAAGCATAGGGAAGAGTTCCACCTTTTATGTGGTGACTTTTTTGTGGAGTATTTTTGTGCGGTAATGGTGAGAGATTAGATAGAATAGTTTACAGAAGAGGAGAGAGAGAAGGAGGAGGTGAAGAGGAGGGAGGTAAAGAGCAGAGGAGGACTGAGCAAGGAAGAGAATGCAATGAACATACTATGGGGTGCCAATCTACAAAACCTTACCATGTTGCTGTATCTTCATTTCTATCTTCATCAGTGTGTGCCTGAGAGCATATCCTATTGGACTGAGATGCTCTATAACCTTTTTTCCACTTAGTTGTGGCAGTTGCCAAAGAACCCATTCATCTGTCAGGGGAAACCTTAAGAGTACCACGGAAGTTGCTTCATCAGCATCCTTACTGAACTGTACAGAGCATCCCACCTAAGTAAAAATATAAATCAGGTCTAAATTATTTCTGTAGCTGTATTGACTAGCCCAGGCTTAAAGTACTATTTGGATTAAACATTATTCATGTGTGTATCATAAGAGATTGCAGGTTTAAAAAAAACCCAGAGGCTAACTGGACTCTGTGAAAATATTAACCCAGGGATCTTATGAGGAAGAAGATGAAGGAAATGTGGATCAAAATTAATATGGGTCTCTAAACTTTAGGCATCTTAGTGTAGTCACCTAAGCTCTTCAATCCAATCTCCCTTTAGCCAGCAAATACAGGTATTTTTAGGAAGCAATTAATGCAACCTCTTTTGCATGTTTATATTATAATGGATCCTAATGACCATATTGATTACATCACCACTGACTGTAAAACAAACATGGGATAATTAGTTCAGGAGGGTGGTGAGACACTGGCACAGGTTGCTCAGGGAAGTTGTGGATGCCTCCTCCCTGGAAGTGTTCAAGGCCAGGTTGGACAGGGCTTTGAGCAGCCTGGTCTGGTGGGAGGTGTCCCTGCCCATGGCAGGGGGATTGGACTGGACGAGCTTTAAGGTCCCTTTCAACCCAAACCATTCTATAACTCTATGCTGTTCTGAAACTCACCTTATGTCTTTCCACCTTGATTGTGTCTAGAAAAAGTTAACTAGTTTATAAGCTGATAGCCCATGCATTAGTACTAAAGTTTAACTCCATGGTTAAACCTTTCAGCAATTTTGCAGGATGACTTCTTAGGTTGCCTCAGTCATTGTAGGACATCCAAGATAGACATCACGGACAATACCTGCAATTTTTCTTCACTTATCTCACTTGTCCCAATATATTTCCTGATAAACCTGATCAGCATTTCTAGCATGAACTATTTCCATGCTCCAAGCTTCAAAAAATAAAAATCTACTTCAAAATGTCTACAGCAATCTCAATGGCAGCTGTTTACCTACAGCTATTTGAGTAGCAGCACTGTTTGAAAACGGTGACCAAAACTGTTTAGTATTAAAGAAAATTATAGTTGTTGGGTTTTTTTTATTTCATTCCTTTATTCAAAGTCATTAAGTGAAAGCGTTAGAAAGTTATGGACTACTGAAAATAAAGGACTGGAATGGAAAACATTATACAAAAGTAACTGTAGTGATCACTTGCCATGATTGTGATTTGCAACATATATCTCTCCTTGCAGTAAGAAAGACATAAAGCAGGATATGAAATTAGTTGGAGAGAAATACTTTTACCCTGTATGTTTTCCTTAGTACCAGATTGTTAAAACTTCTCTGTGTCCAATCATACTGTGGGTAGCTTTATGTCCCAGTGTGAAAAGAATTAGATAGCACAAGTGTGTGAAAATATAAGGTTAGCTAGCCTCTCTTAAGGCAAGCAAAGGAAGCAGAATAGGATGTTGAAAGTGGGACAACCTTAAAGCAGTGGAACATCTGGCTGCCCTGTATGAGATGGAGTTGAGCAGCTGCTGAACTGTCACAGGAATGCTCCACAAAGGCGCACAGGAATCATTGTTCCAGATCAAACTAATGGTACTAGTACCAGATGCTTCAGAGGAAAACGTAAAACTTCCATAATAGGCAGTTATGCAACAACATGTTGGCAAGTGAGGTTTCTCCTTTAAGTCTCAGACATTTAGCGTATGATTTATATCGTGAAGAATGTGGATTGATTTACGTCCTAGAGAAACCACAGTTATCCTTATAATTCCTATAATGGCTAATCCTTTCTTTTGAACCATCTGCATTCTTTTTCTACGTTTTATGGTAGTTTTGTATTATTAGGAACCAGACATGAAGAAATGCTGCAACCAACTGAAACTCAAGGAAGGGTGCAGAGGGAAAATGCAATGATGTAAATTAGAGTATGACCAAGAGCCCAGGAATAATCTCAAAAAAATGTGACACACATGTTTTCTCTTTTAACCACATGACAGCATTAAGAATGGCAGAAGTATAGCTAACAAAGCAGAGGCTGGAGCATCCAGGTGTGAGGCTGTGCAGATGGGGGAGGTGGGAATGAACATTGCCAGTTGGCTGGATGAGGCCCCCTTTCTTTCCCTGTGTTAGAGCTGCTAACAGCCACACCATCACAGAGAAGCACCAACAAAGAGGCTCTCAAATCCAGTTTCCATAGTCATTAATATATATATATATGATTCTATGATTAAAATATACCTTTAATTCCCATTTTTCTCAGTGATAGAGATGCATACTCTCATTGCATGGCGCACAGTCCAGTATTACCTTTGGGTAGCTCGTAGTTCAAATTTTGACCAGGCCATTGAGTTGCTTCTGAGAGCTTTTTAATGATAGACTAAGCCAGTAGAGTCATGTCATTGAGATGGCTTCTCTAAAGAGGGCATTAAATCCCCTTTGGTCAGGGTTGCTACAGTAGACTGAGCAATTTTTTTCTTTCTCAGAGCATGAGCATGTACTCTAAACTATTTATGTTAAGAAAATGCATGCCAGGATCTGAATGTTTGCTAGGGGTATGACATGACAGGCACACATGCTACAGCTGTGTACATCCTGCTGCTGCCAGAGACTGTATTTCATTTTGAACTACTTAAAGGAGTAGTTTGAGTTTTATGGCAACGCACAAAGTGCACCAGCATATAAACACATTCTCATCTGAAAGAGGGGTTCTGGTCCATGCTACCACTTTTGAGCCAGAACAAAACAGGAAAGATACAAATGACAGACATCAATTTAAACATAAGCAGACTGAATAGCTAAGTCACCCAAGTGTTTCTTGGTGAGGAACCATTATGCTAATCTAATCCAGTCTTTCTGAAAGACATCCTATTCTGATTTACAGATTTCCAGAGACAGAGGTTTCGACATAATCCTTGTTAAATTTTTTCAGAGGTTAATATTTTTCTTCATAAAACTAATGCCTTTAAATCTGAATTTTTCCAGCTTCTGTGTCCATCTACTGCATCTTGTTATGTCTTTGTCTGTTGAACTGAAGAACTCCTAATTATAAAGTGTATTTTCTCCATGGAGAAACTTATAAACTGTTATTATGTCATTTCTTAACCTTTCCTTTGATAAACTACACATACTGAACTCACTGAGTTTTCAATCTTTGTTTTCTTGTCCTTTAACCATTCCTATACTTCTTTGCCAAATTGCTCCTCTCCCCTCCTCAGTTTGCAGATGAACCTCAGTATTGGACCCATTAATGCAGTCACAGCCATACAGATACAAAATATAAAAATATAACAGCCCAACTCCTCCTCACTCTTCTGAAAGCCATATTTGTCCGGTTACAGTTCCCTGATTACATTTTGAGACCTACCAGTTAGCCAGTTCTAATAAACTCAATGACTTTTAGTCATTACAGTTTCTTAAAGAAATGTTTGCTGGACACTCAGATGAATGCCTGACATAAATCTAGGTATATTGTATCAATGCTATTTACCTTTATTAACCCAGCTTGTAATCCCATCAGAGAAAGACATCTGGTTGCTTTGACAAGAACTATTTTCATAAACTCACGTTGATTGACATTTAATATATTATGCTCTTTTGGAAGTTGCAGTATCCCAGTTGATATCATTTCATAAGGAATTATTCCGTCAGCTGCTGGAAGACTACGTTCTGTCCCTGTGGAATTTCTGTGGGTCATTTTGTACTAAGTTGATTCTGACTTATATTAAACCTATCTCAGACATTTGTCATATACTATAATGCAACTATCACTGCAAAGAGGCTGCCTTACACAAACAAAATGACTGGGGTAAGAGTTCAAACGCTGCACTACAAATTAAACTAAGCAGGTAGACATATTTAAGCCTTAGGCTTCCAGAAAATCAATCTTCCCATGAAGATAAACTCATTGATCTAGAGCCTAGGTGAGCGTGTTTCTTTAAAAAATATGTTAAATACATTATGATAACATAGGTCAGTATATAAAAGGATTCATTAAACACAAAATACATAGACTTATCAAAAGCTTATGTCTGAGTGATATATATACTAGTGATACTATACTAGCAGATAAAGAAAAATCCCATCACTTATTACAGAACGTTTTACACCCAGAACCTCATAAAGTCAACAGAAATAATAATCAGTATTCCAGACCTGAACTGTGATGGACACAAGTGTAATAACATGAAAAGTAATCAAAATGCCCAAAGTTCATGTAGAATAGGTTGGAAACAAATAGACCATATTAGACCATATCATCAAATTCAAAATAAATTGATGTTACTACCTAGGTTTTCCTGGTGTTCTGTAATCCTAAAATTACGTCAATAAGAGCATTGCACTTCAGAGCACTGTAGCATCAAATTTTTAAGTTACGTATCCAGGTTTACTATGTACAACAACTCATGCCCTAGGGTCCATGTAATGCATGTGAAGAGATAGATGTGAGAGAGCAAGTCACTCTAACTATCCTATAAATAACACCTTGCACAGATATCTGTTTTGCTCCAGGAGGCTAAAGAATCCACTCAGAGTAGATACCTCATTTTAATGTCTCAATTAAGCAAAAATTAATCCTATGATCATAGGATTGTAGAATCATAAAATTACAGAATGGCTTGGATTGAAAGGGACCTTAAAGATCATCCAGTCCAACACCCCTGCCATGGGCAGGGCCACCTTCCACTAGACCAGGTTGCTTAAAGCCTCATCCAACCTGGCCTTGAACGCTTCCAGCGAGGGAGCATCCACAACTTCCCTGGGCAAGCTGTGCCAGTGTCTCACCACCTGCACAGTTGGGCTTTAGTTTTCCTAATCTTACCTTTGACTGCTTGGACAATTTCTCTGTATTCCTCCCAGGCTACCTGTCCTTGCTTCCACTGTCTGTAGGCTTCCTTTTTATGTCTGAGTTTGTTCAGGAGCTCCTTGGTCATTCATGTAGGCCTTCTGACTTTTTTGGTTGACCTCCTCTTTATTAGGATGCACTGCTCCTGAGCTTGGAGGAGGTGGTCCTTTAATATTAACCAGCTTTCTTGGGCTCCTCTTCTCTCCAGGGCTTTATCCCATAGTACTCTTCCCCTGAAAAGGCCAGTCTACTCTCCTGGACTCCAGGGTAGTGAGTTTGCTGTGCACCCTCCTTGCTGCACTAGGGATCTTGAACTTGACCATTTCATGACCAATGAAGCCAGGGCTGTCCTTGACCTTCACATTCTCCACCAGCACCTCCTTGTTGGTGAGAACAAGGTCTAGCATAGCACCTCTCCTCATTGACTCCTTTATCACTTGAAGAAGGAAGTTATCATCATTGCATTCCAGGAACCTCCTGGATTGCTTATGCTCTGCTGCGTTGTTCCTCCAACAGATATTGAGGTGGCTGAAGACCTCCGTGAGGGTTTGTGAACATGAGACTACTCCTATCTATCTACAGATGGCTTCATCCTCTTGGTCTTCCTGGTTGGATGGCACTATAGTATTCCCTGTCCCTGGCCTTCTTTTAATCCTGACCCATAAACTCTCAGTCAACTCCTCATCCATTCCCAGGTGGAGCTCCACGCGCTCCAGCTAGTCATTGACATAGAGGGCGACATCGCCTCCTTGTCTCCCCTGCCTGTCCTTCCTAAAAAGCCTGTACCATTCCATTCCAACACTCCATTCATAAGAGCCATCCCACCACATCTCCATGATGCAAATAAGATCATAGCTCTGCAGGCTTGTGCATGTCTCTAACTTCTCTTTTTTATTCTCCATGCTACATGCATTTGCATAGAGGCATTTAGGTTGTGTAGAGCGCATTAAGTTGGGCTCCTGATGAAGCTGGCTTACAGCCTGGAGTGGCTAGAATTGGTTTGTGCTGCTCTTCAGGTACGCTACTGCTGTGACACTCCTCCAGTTTCTAGACATCTATTGCTGGCACTGTCATCAAAATGGTAGAAGTGAGATGGATTGAGGTTCCCCTCTCCTGGCAGCTTTAGTTTAAAGCCCTGTTTGCCAGCTTGACAAGCCTATGACCAAAGATGCTCTTCCTCTTCTCTGACAGATGGATGCCATCAGCCCTCCATAGAGGAGGTTTCTTAAAGAAAGTCCCATGGTTTAAGTAGGTGAACTCCTGGCTGTGACACCAATCCTGTAACCATTTGTTGATTTGCCAGATTCCACTGGCCTTTTCAAGCCCTTTCCTCTTGACTGGGAAGATTGATGAAATCAATTATATAATTCAAGTTTAAGGGACAACTGCTGAAAGAATTTTGGAGTTAATTTGTGGATCTGAGTACCTGAGATGACCAATCACATGTAATACTCCTTCTGGTTATGGTCCGATCTTTTATGATTGGACTGAAGAAAAAAGTATATCTCACTTATTTCTTTTGCAGAATGTCAGAATTATCCCTTTGGAATTCACCTTGCAATTCCAGCAGTATATATGAAGTGTTGTTCCTGCTTTCTCTCACACACAGCTTCCGTGTCCTTTTCCCTTTGACTGCACCAGCATAATCCCAAGCAAAAGTTCTTTTCAGGGCTTAACTCTACTCTGATGAGATGTGCTTAGTTGTGCCAGACCCAATGTACTTTACTAAGCTCCAATTCAGTTATCAACATAGTTGACCCAAAGCTGACCTGAAGGCATAAGATAAGGTCCAAGACTACCTGGCTAGAAGCAATCAAAATTTCTTTGTATGAAAGTAAAGATAGCCGCTTATTAACTGAATTTTCTGTATCTCTGTCTTATCTCAGTAATCATCAGAAATGTATCTGCTCTGACTGCTGGTCACTGACTGGTAAATTGATTCCTTTCCTGAGTATAGGCAAAGAGTGGCTCTGCACAGATTAGAGATATTTGGAATTTCCTTTCTCCAGATCTCCTGAGTTCTGAGAGAACCTATGATTTATTCTTTTTTTCTGGGCTGAGTGAGATAAAACTGAAATGAACATTTTTGATTTTGTGGAAATTGAATTTTCTATTTATTAAATTGTTCTGACAAAACATCCCCTAATAATGTCTATTTCTTTAATTCAGGAGTCCATTTTTTGTTCTCTAATAATGACACAGTGTTGCCAAGGCTGTCAAAAGGGTAAAACCTGGAGCAGAAAGGACTCATGCACACATTCCACCATGTTGTTGAGATTCGTTCTGAGATGGCAAAAAATTATCTGAGTGGCCTGCAGTAGCCCTTGTTTCACTGCTCTCAATAGTTCCAAGACTGTCTAGTAAAGGCCATGCATGCATGGCCAGAGATAGTGATAAAAAGAAATAAATAGGATGGGATCAACTCCTGGAAAACCTGAAAGATTCTTCCTGTTCTTTTGAGTTTCTAAGCATCGTTGCCAAGGCCTATAATTATTCACATCAGATCCTTGCACCTGGGTTAATGGCATAAACCCATCTGTCAGCCAAGCCAAAATTGTCATGTAGCATAGACTTGGTTGCAAATCACAGATACGCTGAACTGAATAGTTTCTAGAACTTTCTTTGCAAAATATCCAGATACTTAGCTTGACCCCCATCAACCTTCCAGTATGTTATAGATAAAAAATTAAAAATGCAGAGCTTGAAATTAAATGTACAGAGAACTGATTCAGCTGTCATTTTCTGATACTGATACAATGAGATACAGTACATAGGAAATGCTTCATTGTCTTTCTTCCACCACGTACTTCAATTTTTAAGGAAAGACAGTCACGTTTTCCTATATATAGGAAAAAAAGGAGACTCATTTTCCAACTAAAACAAATATTTTTCTTAAACCAACTTTTATTTTCCCAAATATTTGACAGGAGCAGACTGTACAGTTCTGAAGAAGTTTAGTCAGCTGTGCAGATTGACTTTTGAAGTGTAAAATAAACCTTTACTTAACAGATGTCAAGAATATGACTTTGTGAGATAATGACAGGTTTTGTAATAGGTTGGTGGTGGTTCTTTCTATGTGGAATGAATGAAGTTTTGGTGCCAACTCTTTTTAAAAAATGACAACATGATTATTAACAATTGACTGGAATCAGGAAAGAAAAATCAACAACAAAACTGACTGTACTTCTTTTATGTGTGTTTGGAAGGTACAAATTGCTCACTAAATTACATGGAATTAAGATTATCTGTAATCTGTGCACCCTTTCTTCATTTGGAAGCTGCAATGGAACTGGAATCCAGGGCCTAGAAAGACAACCTTAGACTTTGTCTCCTTACATCAGCTGAACTCTTCCTTAGGTCCTCTACAGGACCTGGATATCCTGATTCCACACTAATTTGATAACTGTTTCAAAAGATGACTCATTCTTCATCCAATCAAAAACAGTTCACTGTCCCACCAGTTAGAGCGACTTCTACTTTTGGGGATAGAAAGAGAGATCCACTACAAGAATCCTGGCTTCTACCATCTTCCCAGGAGACAGGGCTGCTTCTGCTGTCAGCAGTCAACGGCACGAGTAGGACATGAACACTCCCTCTAAATATTTCATACAGGGCCAACAGTGAAGTCTTGGAAAAGTTGATGCACCTGAGGTGAGTGGCACTAACTTTCCCTGCTGGGTGAACCCATTGGTATTTGGTATAGATTCCAGCAAACCTTCTCATCCTCCAAAAATAGCCCTGTGGACTGTCATGATGCCATCTGGTTGGCTGCAATTGTTCTGTACTGTCAGCAGGAGTATATTATCATGAGCTAGAATCAGAAATGTGGGCTTACTGCAGGATTCAGAGAAAAGATGAGGGACACTTTTATCTCTGGTGGCCCCACGCTGAACTTGCTTGATGGCAATCAGGAGCTGCTGTAGGCAGATTTGAGTGCGTGAGTTTTCACAAAGGCTGGGTCCCCATTAGAAGGGAGTACTAACATGGACATGCACACTGACTCTTCTGTACTTGTGCCTGAGAGCCAGGCCTGCTTCTATATATATCAAAAATTTTTAAGTCCCTTAGGAACAACTATCCTTTGCCAGTGAAACCACGTGTTGCTCATCCCCCTGACAGTGTTATATTGCCAGCTCCCAGCCCTGCCAGCTGACATGCTGCTGAGGACAGCAGCAGAAAGGCTGACCAGCCATCCCCACCTGCCTGTTGGGTCACCCAGGGACCAGCGCTCATCACTTTTCCTGCTTTCTCATCAGTGTCCTTCAGACTGTCCTCTCCGGTACTTCTACAACTCCAGCTCATCTCTATTTCTGCTCATTTTTATTTGAGGTCACTGTCTTCCTGTCAGCTCCTCACTGCTTTGTTGAAATGGCATATCTTCTTTACTCTCATCTTCTCTTTATTGCAATTTTCTCTGCTGTTTCTCAGATTCCCTTTCCAACCTTCAGGTTCCTGTGAGTTCTCTACAGCCAGTTTTATAGCTCTCCTCCACACATTACTTCACCTTTCCTTCCATCCTATCCATAGACACTTGACAGTCCTCTCCACTCTGTTACTCCTGATTTCCCAGTCTGCTATATCCCCAAATATTCTACACAGGGATGTGAGGAGGAGAGGGATGAGATAGAATCACCCAAACTCTTTGTACATGAGTACAAATGCCATTGCAAGTCTGAGATTTAAGAAGCTATTAAAAAGAGACCATTAATATCCAGGCCAAATGTTATTTCAAAGCATCTCCTCCTCTCCTTTCAACTGCTGTATTTACTTTCCAACAGAAGCTATTGAAGAAAAAAAATATTTTGCCCTGCATAGGGAATTAGTGCAGCAGCAGGCCTGCGGTGGCTCTTCTGGAGGCCTCCTCATCTACAATGAAAATCCCTGTAAGTCCCCTGTAAATACACACCCTCAGCATTTCTGCTAAATGCATGCTACTTACACAATAGCCCATTACAACAGCCCATCTGTCAACCCTCTTTCATGGCCACAGGTGGAGGATGAAAAATTCTTTTGAACCGAGCACTGAGGGTCTTTGGAGGAAAGCTTGTTTGACGCTGTATAGCCAGGCCTCCCACAGAGCCAAGATCTGCAACCTTCTGGGGTTCCCAGCCGTGGCTGGCCTTTAGTCAAACAGTGCCCAGGGCAAGCCAGAATTTCATGCCTTTCCAAAATGCTAATTGATTGGGGATAAACATTAACCTAGAATTTCAGTCGTGCACTCTAGTCTTGAGCATGCCAGGCAGCTGCCCATCTAACCCACCCCTCAGGCTAACCTTACTTCAAGGGTCTTCGTGTAAGACCCAGAAGGTCACAGAAGTTTAGTTCATTTTATGGTACAGACAACTACAAAACATCTAAAGGTTTTTATTTTTAAGAGCTTCCCTTTAACTCAGAAAATTATTGTTACAATATGGTGGACAGAAGCAGAGCATGTCCCAGGCTCTCACTATGGACTTGCTGGTTCAGGGATCAAAGCAATGAACCGCCACCTCCGCCCAGATTGCAAACTGAAGACAAGCAATTATTTAGACCCCATACACACTTAACAGTGACAGATAATCCACCCATTCCCTGAACTCTGATAGACATCTTGCCCTTCCAAAAATGTCATCACAGGTTCTCAGCAGATCTGGCAATGAGTGTGTGCAGTTTGAATACCACTGGCCAGAGTCCAGAGCATGTAAGTCCTGGGCTTTCACCCCATCACCAGTGTGGGAATAAAGTTTCTAAAAGGCGGCTAGAAATCAAAGCAAGAATGACAGAGATTTCTGTGACACTCTAAAACTCTTTGCTGAGGGCTGTAACATTGCTAACCTATTTTTTTCAGAATGATTCAATTACTCAATTAAAAAAGAAACAACCTGCACTGACACACAATTCAAGCTGAAAAAAGCCAGCACGTGGCAGACTGTCTTTAAAGCCAGGTTGCCCCTTGCCTTGGCCATATAGAATGTATTTTTTTTTCCATTACCTTTTCTCTTTTTTTCCTTCATTCTGCTCATCTCAACATTTGTTTATAATACTGCAACATCCTTGCTTATCCCTTTTTTCTTTTTTTTTTTTTCAAATTGGAAATTATTCTTTCTGAGCTTTCTACCCTAGTGTGATCCTGGTAGAACATGAAATCAGTAACACTAAAGGTAAACCTTTGAACCCAAAGTGACTCAGTTAGTTCAAAATTAGGTAAAACCACCTAGAGACCAAAGGTCCTCCCTATGTTGAAAGAAGAAATGGGAAGATAAGACATGGAGAAAGCAGTGCATTTAAACCACTCATTCTCTGCAGCATCACCAGCTGAGGACATGTCCACACCTTCTAGTGCAATACTACACCTCTGGCTTTTGCCCAAATCCCCTGTAAAAGCACCCTGACAATGACATCCTAGCTCAGGTCTTGGAGGCAGAAGAAATATATTTACATAGCACAAGACTCTAACAAAATAACTATTTCTCAGCATGGCTAATTATCAAAGACATAACACTGTCCTGAAACCAACCGAGAAGCTGGCTTGGGAATATCTATAGTATGCTGTATGGTTCAATATAGATATGCCAAATCAAAGCTACTGTTCAGTACAATCCTTCCTGTGAATGCTACTCCCACAAATGTCAGTCAGAATCATATTTCTGACATGAAGTGCCCAATGACAGCAACTGTGAAGTGTTTGGGAGTGTGCTGCCTTCCAACTTCTAAGTCTTTTATGTATTTAAGATGTATAGCTGTCAAAAATAGAAGTTTTTCCATTATTCTTTGTCCTTTCAATCTTTTATTTTGCAACTAGGCATATTCTCCCCCATCTGCCTTCTCTCCTACTGAGAGTTAAGTTTTCTGCCTGTGGTGCATAAATGCAAAGTAATGGGTTATGTGGGCAGAGATGGAGGGTCCATTAGACAACAGAAATTCTATGAAAAAGTGCAACCCTGGAATATTCACTTTCATCAACCTAATCTCCCCATCAGAGTCCTAATTGGTCTGTCAATGGCCCATTTCAAACTCCAGGAGTGTTGAGATCTGAGCAGTTGGAGGGAAAAGTGTTTTAAAATCTGCTCAAGTAATATCTTATAGGGGACGTAACAGCAGATCCATGTGCTTTTCCCAGCAGACTTCCCTCTATAACTTCTCTCAGATTAATAGATTTCTAGCTCATAGGAAATATGTCCTAGCCATTTCATATGGTCTTGACTATGGATCTGTTCTAACTATATATGCAATTTTGTCTGGGTGCTGCTCAGAGTTGACTGGTGAGCTCTGGTACTGAACACTGTAATTCTTTTATTCTGGATCTGCAGTGTCTGCCTGTCTTATTTGTAGCTGATGGCTAAATTTCTATCTGATACAATTGCTGAAATAGCCTTGAAATGGGAACTGCCTGTAACTGATGTAGTGATGTCTACCACCATTTGCAGAATTTAAATTACAAGCTCCAAACACTAGTCTCATCTGCAGTAGCATGTCCAGTTCTGTTTATACCTGTTCCAAAAAGACATATTAAAATTGGTGCAGGCTGGGAAAATTACTCCCAGTTTGGCATGGAGAATAGATTTCATTTTAGAAGAGACTGAGACCAAGACTAAGTGAGAGGATAGAGACAGACTTAAGGTCTCCATAGGGTATAATAGCCAGGTCATGGCACTCCACTTCCATACTGCAGCTGGGTTGCATCTGCCCCATTCACAGCATGGCACGGGCGATCCTGGTTTGTCTGTATTTCCAGACAGATGCATGTGGCTTCTTTAGCCTAAGACAGCAGAAAGTGTGTTTACATCAGCGTTTTGATTCAGATCAGTTTTGAAGCAGATCTCCTGATCTGATTGTTTCACTTTGCAAAATGGTTCTAGAGAGAGCCAGATGGGTTCTTTTCAGATGAAATTAATCTGGAATATGCAATAAAAGTTGCCCAGTGAGCTCAAGCTTCTAATAGGAGTTCAATCCATGGAATCAGACTCAACCAAGTAGAGTAGGTAAAATCCAAAAAATGTTTGCAATGTGGCTGTGGACTCCTCAGCACCAAGTTTCAGTCTATAGTTTGGTCATACTAAACCATGCTTCTTCCTGATGTAGACACAGCTAAATAGTATGCCTGCTTGCTGAGGAGCAAACTAAGAGAGCCCATGCTGAGCATTGCTTCTCAGCTAGATTGTTTCAAAGACTCCTTGTTTAAAATTAGCTCAAGCATTTTCACACTGCTCTAAGTTAACAACAGTGACTGCAGGGAAGAAATTAAAAAGAATCATTAGAGTTATGAAATTTTGAATCATCTTTTTAGTAAGACCAAAAAAGAATAAGGAATTTTAAAAAAGTTTTAACTTTTTGGAAAGGATTACATGATCTGACTGCCTGTGTTAAACAGGGGATGGAGAGGACTTCATCATCCCAAGAGGTTTCTCCCACTCCTGCCTACTTAGGAGGTGTCACTTGCTACATTTATTTCAATATGTGCTAGTGAAGAACTAAAAAATAGTATTACAAATAGCAATGAAACTAGAAAGGATTTACTTTAAAGAGAGCTTCAGCTCTTTCCCCTCTCTGTAGTAATCACCAAGGAATCAAGACAAAGTCTCTAGCATCACACAGGGAAAACCTGGCTCAAAAAGTCTTGAAGAACCATCACACCTGACAAAGGGAAATGAACTTCGGGAAACCCAAGAAATACATCTTTGTTCTTAGACCCAAACCGAATGTAAGAGAACCGAGGAAAAATATAGGACCGTATGAGGAATATCTTTGGAATATAAATAAGCGTTGTCACATGCAGATGGATCATTTTTCATAAAGAGTGGACTTAATTCATTTTTCAATCAGGAGAGAGGCTTAAGGGAGTTTCTTATGAGCCTCTAACTCTTTGTCTTTGTTTACAAACAAAATTAAAGCAGCTTGAAGGTTGCTGTAAATTTTATGAGCTGCTTCCCAGGGGGTCATATCCTTTGTGGCTTGTCAAAATGTACTCAGCTCTGGCACTTCTGTATTCACAGGAGTGCACACAGTCTAGCTGCTACCTATGCCCAGCAAGAAAATTAGTACTAGTGGCCAGGTCCTTCAGCCTTAGCACATCTTTACCTCCCGCAGGTACACATCCTGGGCTGTTGCCAAAGGGAAGAAGACCTGATGCTGTGCAAGTGTCTGTCAGGGAACCACCCAGCAGGAACATACCTTTTGCATTTTCTAAGGCTGAAGTGGCAGAAATTAAATTCTGGCACTTTCACTCTTCATCTTAAAACCTTTGTTAGTTTATACTTGTTAAACGGGGAATTTTGCAGAAAGAACCCAGTACTAACACACCTCTGAAGAGCCAGTTACCCAGCAGCAATGGAAAAATCTCTGAGGTAAGCAGAAGACATGCGGTTTTGTGATTAATGAGCAGGACAGAAGGATCAGGAACTCAAGGCTTCTCATCTCTGCCACTGGTTTCCTCTGTGATCTTGGGAATGTTACTTAAACTTCTGTGCCTCAGGACTCATTTCTCTGAAGTGGAGACTGAGAAACCTACCTACTCATTGTGATCCTGCTTGTAAAGTCAGTTTACAACCTCAAATGGCAGGACTCTACAGGACCTAAGAACCATCAGTGTGGGCTGAGATATACAAAGTAAATAGCTAGAGTTCCACTGTAAGAGTTATTTAAGGAAAGTGTGGGTGTAAGCCTAATATAAGTCATGTTCAAGAAACACACTTTCGTTGTTTAATTTTTCATTTCCTAATTGGCATCCAAAATCTTTAGTGACTAATAGTTTTTAACACTTGTGTATGTTTCTTCTGGTGACTGAGAATGCAGTAGTTCACAAAAGTTGGACAAGTTTTAAAAAAGCAAAGTAAAAAACTATGAACTTTGGAAATTTGAGCACAAATGAATATACTCTTTAAGGGGAGATTTTTTTGTCTTACTGGCTATGCTTGTGACAAATTTAAAAGAGCATGACAACTCATTTTTCAAGAAATGACGAACTCTAAAAGTATGAGTATGATTGTTACTTAATTCTGTACATTTTTTAAAATAGCATTGTTTTGAATGACCTTAAAGTAAATGACACTAAAGCACGTATCAGTAACAGTCTTGGGGAATTACATCAAGCATCATGTGTTGGCTTTGCCTTCTGTGTCTGCCCATCTCTTTTAGTGCCACAGCTGTTTAGTGCTTGTTCATAATCAGAATGTGTACAAAATTCCAACAAGAAGTAGTAAATCAAGTATCATAATCAGAGTTATCTGAGCAGCGGACACCAAACCCTCTGAATGCTCTGCTAGCCGGCATTTATCCTACATGTGTGAAGGTCAATGGCTGACATTAGGTCAAATGATGGATGATCAGATGATGTCCAAACTGGACTGAATATGGAGAGAAGATCTGAGACTGAAACCAAGACTCAGAATTAGTATTTTGGGACAGGCCTATAAAAAATTCTGTGTACATTTTAATTTTGTAGAGATATAATCTAAACAAGCAACAGTATAAGGAGAATTTAAGCCAACATACAGATATGCAAATATAACTGTCATTTTGTATGCACTTTAAGTCAGTATCAGTCAGAACTCATGCCAACAAAAGTGATCTTGCACCTACCACTGTAGGCTGCTTGTTCCTGCCTTTATGTCACCATTTCTCTGATCGAGTTCGTAAGAGAGTTCACATGAATGGTTTTGCCAATATTACAGAAAGAGCAGTGGGAGGATGGTGATGAACAGCAGATGCAGAAGGATGCTGGGACCTTTCAGTGACATCACTGACTTGTGTTGCTGTAAAAATGCAGCCTATATTTGCAGCAGAAAAAAACCCTGTTTTCATGAAGGTGTAGTTTGTATGACTTGTATACTACAAGACTTATCTTTTAATCTGTTCCTGTACAGTTTGAAACCATGGGGAAAATCAGCAGTAGGCTTCCAGCAATTGGATGACTTGACATCAACTTACAGTTTTCAATGTGATTTTCATAAGGGATATTTTTCTTGAAAAGGCCTGAAAGAAAAATAGATTTTCTTTTATGTTTTTTAAATCTAAGAAGGTTTCAGTTGTATTCACCAGGTAGAAATCTCATATGAAAGACAATTTTGCATTTCAGATTCAGCTATTCTTCATGGCACCTGATTTTGATCTACAAAATGTGCTCCTCCTGGTTTGAGTTCAACCCAAAGCTAAATCACAAATAAAGCTGAGGTCTAGAATTTAGATTAAAACCCAACTAAAAGGGTACAAGTGCCATTGCTGAGGAATTTCTTCTACAAGTCACATTTGGTTACATCTCAGTAAAATGCCAGATTGAATGCCTGCCAGTCACTGCACAAGTTAGATTCAAAACAATATTCTAGTCACTTTGAGGTAAGGACAAGTAAAGACAAGTTAGGGAAAGGTATGCAGACCAGCCAAGGGTCTCACACACAGAGTAAACCCACACACTCAGTTCCCAAAATGTACACAGGCAAATAGACCCTTTCCATCTCTCCGATACTCAAAAGCTACTCTTTTTTTTGTGACCCAAATGCCAAAGCCAGCTGGAGAGCTGAATCTACCATCACCTCTGTTCAGCACAGGGTGAGACAGATGAGCAGAGAGGGTAAATTTGCCAGCTGAGCCTAACACCACAGTATGTGGCTGACCAGTCATGAGACCTGAACCCTACAGCTCACCTGCTGAGGGAGAAAGTCCTGCAGAGCTCTGCCTTGGAGTCCTTGTTTCATGTGTATGTCTGCAATGGGCACTGAGTATTGCCCGAAATGAGACAACCATGGAGGTATTCATAAGAGCCAATGACATTCCCGAAAAAGTGCAGATTCTGTACTTCCCTGCTTGCCATGAGGCTCTGAAAAGGATGGTACCACCTCAGGCATGGTCACTGCTTAGGATGTCCCTTAAGCAGCCTTCTGTGGTTCCCAGTGTCTCTTCCTTCATTTTACAGAGACACTTGATATAGTTGTTGTCCATGCTGGTACATTCTTCTCCTTTTGTAAGCAACATTTGTGAAATCACCTCAAAGGATTTTAGTGTATTCAGTCAGGATTTATGAATGGGCTTTAAAGCAGAAAACCTGCAGTTGACTATCCATGCTCAGTCACACTTTGATAACCAGTCACATAGATGGTTAAAATATAACTTCTGTGAGACGGATTTCCTCCCACTTGGGCAATTACTACAAAAAGAGTTTGCAGACAGGGCCATCTCACAACAGAGCCCTTCTTCCTGCTTCTCTGTCCTATGGCTTCATAAATCTCTGCTTGTGACATCATAATCTGTTGCTGTGGGAATCCTGCTGGTATCACAAACAGGGGATTACGACCTCAGAGTAGGAGCAAACAAAAAAAGAGATTGGTTCTGTGAGAAACAAAACATCCTCAGGGAAGATGAATAGATCATCCTTCCAGACCTTTCAAGATCAGGCTTACTCATGTCCTGGAAACCTGAGATCAGATTCCAGATTGCTGTGTCGTAGTAACTTCATCTGTCAAGAATCTATTGAAGAATCCCTTCACATCTCCCCACAAAAATCTGCACAGGGGTGCAAGGCAGATAGGCTTTTAGAACAAGCTCTTAGACAAAATATAGGAAAAAATCTGTTTTGTGATGACAATGTAAAACACATTCCTAACAGGACAAACTAGCTGTAATCAAATACACACATAAACAGCTTATACAAAGAAAGTTCAATTCAGCCTCTTAAGCCATTTAATGACTTTATTTTCATACTTTCACTTTGAAGAACATGCTACAGGGTTTTGGCACTATCATTGTGGACACCTACAAAAAGAGCTGTGGGAGGCACGCTGCCTGAGCAGGTACACTTACATGTGAGCAGCACAGGGACCCAGTGGGGCACAGGCAGGTCTCAACAGTACCACACTCCCTACACTTGATTCAGTAAGAGGGAGGAGAATGCCTCAATATTTTCAGTGCACCCATGCTATGGCAGACTGAGAGCCCTGAGTGTCGCTTCAGTTTTGGATATGACACCAGGGCTCTCAGGAGCACTGCGGATGGGAAAGGAGAAGGAGTTTGGTGTTCTCCTTCATAATTTCCACACAGAGCTCCTCCAGTGTTTATCCTTTATTACTAATCTTTTCGAACAGAATTTGAAGGAAATGCAAGATCAGTAAAGGCATATGCAAATATAACTTTTTTTTCTTGTAGGTCATTGCCATAGAAACTATTGCTACAGGATCTAGAGAGAGATGGACGGATCATCAGGGCACAGAAATGAGGGTCTCAGCCTCCTGGGTCCAGTAACATTAATACTTACGAAGGTTTACTCCACTTGTTAGGAATTATTTATGTTATTTTTCTTAGTTTTCCTGCATGCTAAATGAAAATAAAAATCCCAGTCTGTCTCACTGAAGTCCTGGGACAAAGCCTCATTTTTTTGTGGACAGGCAGCTGGAGAGGACATTGCAAGTGGTTTTGGGAGTGACTTTTTAAAGAGGCTCAATCTCTGTTCAAAGCTGAGGCCCAAGTTGTCTTTAGATCCCTCCAGCCTAAGGACCGTCCCCTGTTCAGGGTAATAACTGAGTGTCACCCAGCAGACCCTTACTCTTCACTAAGTGGTGGATCTGACTGGAGTCAGTCTGCAATATTCACTATTGTATCCTACAGCACATTCAGTACCTCCGGACCATGGGCAGCACATGGGGGAATGAGGGAGGTCCCTGGAATTGCAGTGATGCCACTCTCAACTGTCCATGACATTAGCCCAGGCCCGCATTACTGCCCTCCTCCTCATCTTGTCTATCTAGTAAAGTTTAAAATGTGTTTCTTCAAAATAAGCCACTCTAGCTGAGGATGTAGTTTCTCAGTGAGCAATCTTAGACCGCACTGTAGCCTAAAGCAGTCTTTCCCCCACACTTCCTGCCTTATGTTCTTGATGGATCTCTTGTGCTGGCAGTAGCAATTGCATAGCCTCATAACACAGAAAACTAATCTCTTTTTTTCTGTATGTTTTTCAGACAAATCAGCTTGTTCATATGGTTGATGATATGATGGCTAACACTGCCCCAGGAGAAGGGAATCTATGGTCAGAGACACATGGCAAGAGCTGAGCCACTGCTTTTGGCAGAAGCCCACATTCAGACTGGGCTAAACTGTTGAGGAAATATTTCTCTTACCTACTGTATATTTCCTTTCCTATTTTGTTATCATCCTCTTGCCTTCATTTGCCATCCATCTCGTTCTGCCAGGTAGGTACTGAAGGACTCCACTTAAATTTTTTTTCGTTAGAGTTGCTTCCCAAATTTTCCTGGGCAGGTGAACATACAGGTAATGTGGAAGTCTATATTACAGCTTGAGAGAGTACTGGAGTGGAGGGTACTTGAGAAGGCTGAAATAGTTGTTGAAAGCTATTTGCTGTCTGGTTTCTAGGAGACAGCATGACTCATTGCATCTTTTCTTGTAGTCTGCACCTCTCAACCATTTATCAGCTAACACATTTGATCAAGACTGATAAAAAATCTTTTAGAAAAATTATAGAGAGCTGCGCTATAGAATAGGAACATTAAAGTATGGAAATAAAATGATTGCTGAAGATAAGGTCTGCTCCACTAGCATTGAAGAATGTAGGCTCACATTCATCCCAAGGGATTTATTGGTGGAACTCCCACTAGTGCAAGTAATAAATGCATGCATAAATCCCTTTGTATCTTGACAATATTCCCTTAACCACACTTTGACCAAACTTCACAGTCAGCAGTCTTTCTGTGTGTGGGGGTGTGTGTGTCTTTAAATTATTATTGCCATTATTTCATTCAGCACTACCTAAATATATCAAAACTAGAAAAGAGTCTTAATTTTAGTTGGAAAGTATTATTTGCATATGCACACCATTATAAGAACAATAAATAACAGTGGTAGCAATAATAACAGTAATGGTCCAGAACATGATTTCAGAACCACAAAAAAGCAAACGTGGATTTGTGCAATAATCATAAATAAGTAATAGCTGGCAATTAACACATTGCATTTCAGGCTCTGAAAGGAAAATGACATTAGTGTGATAAGGCTGTTTTCTGCAGCTCATTTAGAATAAAGGTGTAAAAGGTATGACATTTCACAACTGTATATGCCCAAAGAAGGGAGGCAAGAAGGAACGCAGAGACATCATATGTAGGTTACAAAGGCAAGTTCAGCTACTGCTGTAGAATGTACAGATTAGGTCTTATAAAAACAGTGCTCTGAATGCCTTTTCTGACAAGCAAGAAAATGTTGTCAAACGTTATCTTCACTATTCAAGAAAAGTATTCTGAGCGCTATCAAAGCCCAGGAGGTATAAAATGAAATAAAACAGAACAACTCTGAGGCTCATCCAGAAAAATATAAATAAAAATGACCATTGAAAATGAGAAAATTCCTTTTTATGAAAGTATAGGGCTTCCATTTGTAGGTTGATGAGGCTCTGTTCCTGTTGAATTTTAAAAGGCACAGCTGAAGAATATGAGTGACATTTTCCACAGTGTGTACCCACTTTAGAACTGTAAACCTTGCTTTTAAGTGGTTTAGATGCCTATGAGTGACATGTTCAGAATGGAGACACTAAAAGTCACAGATGTGCAGAGTGCAGTTTCAGACCAACCGTATCTCCTCCTGAACCCCAGCGGAATCCAGGGAAGGGCTTTTCTATGAATGAAAAAAATGAACAAAACTCTGGCTGAGGCTACTGCCTGCAGCAGCCTGGTCCATCTCCAGTGCTTGGGCAGCTGCTTTCCTTGTAAAACCAGGGCTTGGCACCACTTTATTGCTAAGCAAACTGGAGCCGGAGATGGATTCATGGATGGGCAGCCGGCTCCATAGGGGAGCACACAGATCTGAAGGGCAGCAGCCGTCCATGCAAGGCAGCCTGTCAGAGCCAGGGGCAGTGGCAGCCTGCTCCAACACATGCCCGCTGCACTTGGACCTCCTGCCTGTGACTCTCAATGAAGTTTGGCCTTCTTTACCAAATGTGTTTCTCTTTCACTAGAAAGGCTGGAGAATGAAGTGCTTTATCTAGCTCAAAACTTTACAGTTTTGTTTTGGTAGAATTTCTACATGCATGGACACGAAGTGTACACAAAATTATTTTTAAAATGTGTGTTAATTTAACCAGCAAAATGCTTATACTAATTAACTGTGCAGCCTGCGTCCTGTATGCCTCTGCCACTTTCCTGGTAAGTCTTAGGTTTACCTTGCATATTTCAAATTTAAATTATTGTAAATTAATACATGACCCATTTTGTTGGCTGTAGCTTAAACTCCCATGCATCTCTATCAAGACTATTTATTGCTACAGCACAAAGTGAGGATTTAAAAAAAAAAAAGGCTGGGGCCCGGGTGATCTGTTCTCCAGTAGCATGTGGAAGAAACAGGTTCTCTTCCAACCCTCTTGTTCCCCAGGCTGTCATGGGCACTGAGTGCTGCAGAGATAGCAGCAGCAGCTTCTCCAGCTGATTAACCAGAGACAGTGACAGACTTTAACAGGAGTGCTACCCAGCACTCCAGCGCCAGAAGAATAGTTGCCTCAAAATAGAAGCAGATGGGTTTGTGCAAAACGATGGGACTTTGGAATTAAAAGAAGTGTGTTAGTGGGGAGGAAAAGGGGGAATTGTGTATCTCATTTTAAAAGGAATATGTACACTCTGTCTCTTACTATCTTTTCCAGAAGGAAGATAAGGAGGTCAGGCTGTGCTAAACTATAATGAGCTGTGGTAAACTATGATTTTAAAATATGTTGAAATTTTTAATAGCAACAGTAGAAGATCTTTACAGAAGTACTATGTTATAGATCATTTATACAGGGATAATTATCCATGTAATAAATTCAAATAGGAACAAACATGTTTATTCTTTCATATGTTGGACAAGTGGACTAGTGTGGAAAACAGAAATGCCCTGTTTTACAAATCAAGTCTGAGTGTGCATGAAATCTTCAACTTCCTGGACCTCTGCTGAAAATATAACACAGCAGAGAAGGAACAGTCCTGAAGGTTCCTGGAGTGTGTGGAAGATAACTTCCTGACACAGCTGGTAAAGGAACTGACAAGGGAAGGTGTCCTGCTGGACCTGCTGTTCGCAAATAAAGAAGGTCTTGTGAGGGATGTGATGGTTGGAGGCTGTCCTGGGCATGGTGATCATGAAATGATAGAGTTTTCAGTCCTTGGAGAAGCAAGGAGGGGGCTAGCAGAACTGCCACTTTGGACTTCTGACGGGCAGACTTTGGCCTGTTTAGGGACTTGGTTAGCAGAGTTCCTTGGGAGGCAGTTCTGAAAGGCAAAGGATTCCAGGAAGGTTAAACACTCTTCAAGAAGGAATTCTTAAAGGCGC